>NC_085048.1:67063759-67355830 GCF_963662255.1 Cinclus cinclus | reverse complement strand
GTACTCAATATCACATAGGCTTTATAATGCCCAATCACATACAAATTTGCCTATCCTTTGTAGTGGTTTTGAAACTAACATCTCTTCTAAAGTGTCTTTACTCATTAGCATAAATATTTTGCTCCATGAGCTGCATTGACTGTTGCTCATTTTGCCTTCCATCTTATCATTTTATATCACAGTTCATTATTTCATTGCGCATTTTTCTCACAAAGGTTATAGAAACTTAAATGATAAACACACATGATATTCCTACAATGGTTGTAGCCAAAGTGGCTGGGGTGGTGACTGACATAAAATAATATACAGTAGAAGATCTAAGGAAAATAAGAATGCATAATGAATTGAACAGAATATGTTTGTATTTCCACACAAACAATTCCTAGTACCAACTGTCTGTCTGGCAGGCTGATGTGCCTGTATATGGAAAATCAAACAAAGTAGGTGTAAGAAATCACAAAACAGATTTTAAAGTTTATCTCCTAATGATCTTTCTCTGTCATAGCTTAACTATAATATCTTTCCCCTATTTTTGGCAAACATGTAGAGGATATGTTTCTGTTCACATGCAAAAAATGAAATCCAAGCAACCAGTGAAAGTCCAAGCCAAAAGACTTCCACAAAATTCAGCATGTCCACTACTTAGCTAGAAAATCAATGTTTGTCAGATATAGCAAGAAAAAAGTTGAAGCATAAGTGAAAGGTCAAAATTATCTGGAGATAGAAATTAAAATCTGTCATTCACTGATTTTTCATTCCAGCTGTGTCCTCAAGCAGTCTTCATTTCCTTTTTGGGCATAACACAAAGCCTGGCATACATGGCCTGAGAAGGGCAGTAACTGCAGGGGAATGATGTGCTGGCCACTGCCCCCCAGAGCCTCGGGAGCTGACCTGATGATGATCGTGAAAAAGGCTTGGGACAAGAATGGGACACTTGTGTGCTTCAAGTTCCAAAATATTTGGCTAAATGCTAGAGATTTATTCTAGGAAAGAAAATTATGGACTTAAGGGAAAACAAGAAACTAGCCATGGCTCTCTGATCATAACAGTATGGTGCAGATAAGTTTAAAAGATCAGGTTTAAGGTTTGGGATGATAGTCTAAGTGCTCATTTGGAAATTCTCAATACCTCAGATGTCATGTTTCACCCTGAGATCCTTATTTCTGACTCTTCTGCATACTGTGGGGCACCAGCTGTACCCTGTCATTGTACACAATGAGGTTATGAAGAAACTACTTTTCGTCTGTACCCTGTGTGATTGTGCCATGGTTTAACACCAGCCAGAAATTCAGTCAAATAAAGTAGGTGGAGATCTGGGTTTGATGAGTGGCCAGGTTGGAGGACATTGGGACAAAGGGCAGCAGGCTCTATCTCCATTCCCACCTGCTTGAGAATTCTGGGAGTGATGCCATATGGTATGGAATATCCTTTGAGTCACCTGAGATCAGCTGTCCTGGCTTTGTCCCCTCCAAAGAGATTCTTAATGCCATGGGACATAGGCCTGATAGAGAAAATAATAACCAACATTTAAAGAACTCAAAATAATAACTAAATATTTCAGACAAACAGAGACCAAAAATGTTATGAAAAATAATCAGGACAGCAGCTGGACAGATCTGGATGTACTCACACCTGGAAAGGAAAAAGAATTTTAATTTTTTTTACACACAATCACTGAAGATATATTTATTGTACTTTTCCTTTTCTGTGGCTTTCCTGCAAACTTAAACCAGTATCATGTGCACTTAAATAGTCATTGCATTCATTAAGGACCAGCTGTCAAGTAAAACTGTAGCAGCCCTGGGTATGTAATTGAGTCAGGCTCCAAGCAGTTTTTGTGCAAGTTATGATGAAGAGCCTTTATCAGGACTGAAATGAGGGGATTTTTTTTTTGTTGCACGTGTCAACTTGCACCTTCCTGAACTACTTTAAATTGTTTTAGAAGATAAATTATCTCCTTGCTTATTTAGCTGTTTCATAGAAAAATGTTTCTTATTTATTACATTCTGTATTTCATGTTGAGAAACAAGGTGTGTGAAAGCAATTGACTCAGAAATTTTGATACTTTGGAGGAGTAACTACAAGACTTTTCTCTTGTTCCAGCCCCTCTAGCACTCTCAGTGAAAGCAGTGGAAAATGTGACTTTGCTAGGAAAGAGAGATCAATATTTCAAATTATTTATTTATATAATTAACTATCTTGAAATAAATCAAGCTGTAGTTCCAAAAAGCTTCATATTTCTTACAGACAGCTGATCAGATACTTGCAGCGAAATCCATTAGCAAATCCCATGTGTGGTATTCACCATTTGTGCCATGCATTTGCAGTTCTGTCCTAAGCAAGTGGTGGAAGGGTAAATAATTTGCCTTATGGAGCAATCCGAGACTGTTTTTCATTAAATGCAGAACTACATGAACTGCTTGCAGAGGGGAAATAAATTGCAACTGGAGTTAAATCTCCAGGGAGAAAGTAATTGCTCCAGCATGAAAGACATTTTGAAAACATTCCCAAAACATGAATGTAAAAACCTCAGCGCCCCAGATGCACCAGATTTCAGTTGCCCTTATGGATTGTCCATTGTGTTCACCACAGCCTGGATTTTGCAGAGTTATGTACAAGTGTAGCACAAAATATTTGGGCCATAAAATCCCACTAAAGACTCTGCTGCCACTGATCCAAGCTCTCAGCTGAACTACAGCTGAAGAGTTCCCTGTGCCAGAATTAGTGCCATATTCAGCACTCTGAAAGACTAAGGTGAGGGTGAGGTGTCCAAGGTCACCAGTAGGAAATAATGGGAAGAAAGGCTACATCAAAACCCTCTTGAAGAAAGATCTAAAGGACAGGGACCCATTTGGACCAATCAGAGAGGAGAGTATTCAATATGTAAGAAACATCCTGGAAGAAAGCACAAAGAGGTTTGCAAAGTAGAGAGGAAGACACTAAAGGACAGTGTCACTGGCACAGCAACATTGATTTTTTTTTTTTTTTCTGTATAGAAATACAAAAGTTGATTTCTGTGTGGAGCAATCCATGAAATAATAATGAAGAAAATATCACTGCCGCTGCCCAAGTCATAAAAAGAAACCTCAAAATATGAGGCATGTTTTCAGCTCTGTGTGCCTGCTGGCTTTGGGGCACAGAACCACATGGACTGTGCTCTCAGTTACCTTCCTTACAGGGCCTGTGCAGCTCCACCTTGGACTGGGTGCCAGCCATCTGCACTCCGAAGGGACATCAAGCAGAGATGGCATTGAAGCACCACCTCATGAGACAAAATTATTCGGTGCAGAAAATGAAGCAGTATCTTTGTGTATAACAACCTAAGCATCCAACCCTAAATATTAATTAGCAAGTTCTCCCTGGAGAAATTAAGAGTGGGATCAACCTAATTGCTTAGTGCTTGGTCAAGGGTCACATTTAAAGTTATGCTGACCTGACTCGGTTCAGTTCATATAAACAGCAAAACAATGTGCTCATATAAACAAAAACAAAAGTGAAAAAAATTAAGATATTATAAACAATATTGTAATGGATAAACCAAGAGCCAGGATGCATACTGGAAATGCTGAAAGATAGAGCTAGATAGAGATAGAGATAGAGTTATAAAATGTTATATTTACTGAAAACATTCATTTGCTGAAAGTTGTTACCAATGATCTTTTAGTACAGAGTGAAGAAATAAATTTTAATCACTTGTGACATTTCTATACATCAACGCTTCATGTTTTTAGCTTTGTGTCTGCAAATCAAATGGAGAGGGAAAGTTCACAGTATGGTAGAAGAAGGCAAAGTGTCTCTATTCCTGGAATTCATTCACAGGAATGCCTCCTCTAAAAATAAATTCCATGGAAAGAAAAGAGAAGGGGGTGAGAAGCAACAATTGTTTCGTTTATCAGTTCAAAATGAATAGTGACATTTATGCAGCATATAAGCATAAATATCTCAAGATTTATTATGTTTCCCACGTCAAAATAAGTTATGAAGCATATTTGCTATCATCATGGGCTTTTCTGTCCTTTACTAGAATTAACATTTTCCTATGCCAATGGAAGCAGCTGGAAGAATGAGTATAAGAAAGAAGGAGAACATATGAAGGAATGGGAATCTTACGAGTAAGGAAATACAGGAGCTGAAACTAGAAATGCAGGCGATTAAATAATAAACTGATTTTAGGGGAAATAAAGTGCATAATTTAAAAGAAACTAAGTGGAAGAAAATAGAAATTACAATTTTGCTGAGCTGCTGTTACCAAGCTCTAAATTTGAACTAATTTTTAGATTCATTTGCAGTGTATTTTGTTTTATAGATTAATCAGATTTAGTTGCTTTAGTTGCCTAGTTGCTTTCCTGCTCAGCAGGATTATTATTATTTTCTCCCCTCTTTAAATTATTTTCTCCCCTCTACATTTACTTCATAGCATGTATTTCTAGGATGTCTCCTCTTACTCATTCTCTCTAAATGAGACAATATTTCAATTTCCTTCCATAGAGTAGCCTTTTTGATAACATTTCTTTTCTGTTTGTGAACCTTTTATTGCTCTTACATCCCTACATCCTTTTCTGAGATAGAATGATAGGAAGAGAACTAAATATTCTGAAGAAGAACCTATAATTAATCTTCATAATGACAGTATCAGTTCTTCTGTGCTGTTTTCTTGCTTGTTCTTCATATCTCGTTCTTGCAAGCAATGTTTTGGACTTGAACAATTTCTAGAGCAGAAGACATAAGCAGCTTAAATTTCCTTTCAATTGTAAAACAGCTTGATAGTTTCAATAATTCAACTAACTTTCAGCTGTATCCTCTTGCCTCCCCTTCCTTCTCCATTAGCAAGCTGCACCACCTCCTGTCCTCTTCAACATGGGGACAAAAGAGTCTGGGAAGGGGACCACCCCTCCAGCCTGTCCCCTTCATCACTCCTGCTGACCTTGGTCCAGACAGTGTCCTGATCTTGGCATAAGCCCTCTTGCAGGTGTCACCCCAAGAAGAGCTTAGCCTTTTTATTTGTACAACCACTTGAGCCTCTTGTTCCCCCAAGACTTTCTCATTCAGAAAGTGCATGCAGCTACCACAATTAGCAAAGCTTTCCAGGAACCTTTTGTAATTCATTTCATCCACTGCCTTTTCAATAGTTTCATAGTACAACACTTGCTGTTCTTTCTCCAGGTAGGATTTCTAAAATTCCCTTAGAAAAAATCAGGGCAAATTTATGCTTCTTGTTGCTTACAAGTCTATAATTTTCTGTCTATATTTAAGGGCTATTCTGTTGCCATTTTCCTTACAGAGCAGAATTTTATAAATACATAATTATATTAAATATGTTTGTTGTAAAGTGTTGCCTGCCTTTACTCACATGCTGGTGCATCTCTCAATTAAATGACTCATACAGATCAATGACTAAAAGGCATTTTATATGCAGATATATTCTGTGTTTATCCTGCAGAACACCCACTGCCAGCAAATACAATTATAATTTCATAATTGGAAGAAAGCTGGAGTGATGCAGGGTGTGTCTGCCTTGCTTGCTGTGTGTGTACATGTACATAGGTACCAGTGCACAGATGTATAAAATGCATATGGGTGAAAAACAAAAGAAATTAAGTTAATTAAAATTTCCTGGGCAATATGATTGCAACACATTCAAAAGGTAACATATTTGCACCAAGTGCACTGTGAATGACTGTGGAGGTCTCCATTAAGTGCAAGGCTAATGCTACTCCAAACCTCCTGCACTGGTTTGCCTGGCTTTGGTAGAACATCTAAAGCACAGCACTCAGGGAATGGGATGGGAGAAGGGCAGGGCTGTGGTTCTGCCTCACCCATGAGCACACTTTCCTGTCACTTCATATCTTCTAAACAGTTAAGATTAATTAAGGAAATAATTGCAGACGATTAAATAATAGCATTAAATTCTGCAGGAATGTGGTTTTCCAGGCTTTCAAAAGCTAGCAGTACAAGAGCAGCAAAATAATATAATTAGAAATAATTTTGAAAGAAGACACCTTGCTGAGATGCGATTTGTAGAAACAGTCAAAATGACTAAGTGTTTGCAGTGCTAGTAGGTGTTTACTTCCATACAGAGATGGCTGTGAATTTTTCATCAAAACATCTTGAAATAATCATGCTGATTTTGTCTAAATCAAAGTTTAATTTTCTTGAAAAAAAATGAAAAGTGGCATACATTTTCTAGGTTTTTTTGAAAGGTCATAATTAGTAAAAAAATCTTTTCTCTTCTGGTACATCATTGTCTCCTAAAAATAAGAATAATTTGTGTTTGCATTGCCATTAAATCTGAACTCTGAATTATACAAGAGGAGAAAAAGGATGTGCTTGCTCTGAACAAGTAAGAAAAAGATTTCAGTGAAGTAGCAGCCCTCTTTAGCCTCCTTAATGAAATTGAAGTAGAACATCCTAACTGCATTAACAAGAACTAGCATTATGCTAGTCACTGCAGTTTCTGACAGTGAAAGACAATGAAATAAGAGATGTGACTTAGAAGTTTGAAAACAATTTTTAACTTTTCCCAACAGTTTTGAATTTTTCCAAACAACTCAAAATCTAAATGTTTATTTCCTTTTAAAATAATGCTTTTGTAATATTAGAACTGGAAACATATTTGAAAGAGAATGGAAATGAAAACAATAATTCTTCATTTCACTATTTATTTTACATACAGATTTGTGGACAGACATTGCAGCATGGAGACAAATGTATTGCATAAAGTAGGTTACTATCATTCTCATGTCAGCAGAAGAGACTTTCCCAGGCTTCATAGCAAAGCTATCACAGGGAAGAGGAATGGATCGCATGGAGTTGGGAAGAAGAAAGCAGTTCTGACAACCAAGACCTTCAGTGCCTGGGAAGAGCAGAGAGGGAGTCCCATGGCTCTTTTCCTCCATGGAGAAATCATAAGTGTGGCTGTGAACTCCCAGGCAGCCAGCAAAGCACCAGGGGACCAAGAAGAACATAATGCACCAGCTTAATGTGTGAGATTGTGACAGCTCTGAAAGTATAAAATTCCAGGTGTGTGTATGCAAGTGTGTCCTTCTCTTTTATAGATAATGATTTTTCTGTGGCTTTTTAAAAATATTAAGCTTGAAAAATTTCTGTCAGTTGATGGGTACTCATGACAAGTTTTTGTGTAGCTGATTACATGTGTATTTCAGGCCATATATGAAAGGTGTTAGGTATAGACAGCGATATTTTTTAATGCACTTATCCTTCAGTTATCTCACCAGATAAATCCACTGTCAGGGGCTGGTCTCTCTCACAGTCCTATGTGGTTTCTAGAGAAAGAAATTTATCAAGGAAATGTTTGAGTTTATTCTCCTATAAGTTTTAGGTAATGAGCTCTTTGATTTTCAGTTAATGTAATTTGGATAGTTATTTTCACATTTTTTTCCAGCTAACCACTTTAAAGAGTTAGAGGTATGCACTGGACTCATGTCATGGTGTTTCTGAGAGGGAACTCCATGATCTATCTGCACATACCCATACTAGTGGAAAACATCACTTAGGATCTGGGACTGGAGATTTTGTTTTCCTCTCATGGGCCTTTCCGTGTTCATACAGTTCTCTATTTAAATAAGCTACTGAGGCTAAAGAAATAACCCCAAGCACTTATTTTCCTACAAAAATAATTGCCTAAAAAAAACAGCTGATGGAGTGCACAGAGTGGACTTTCATGATGGGATTTTGTGGTCATTTTTCATATTTTTTCAGCTATTTGAAAATGCAATGCAAATGTTTTAGAACAAAGTATCTGCTTTATTTAAAAGGATGAAAAGGTGATACATGTTCTTCTATTAATGAAAACTATTGTCTTATTTTTATGAAAGTTAGGATAACTATCCAAGATTGAGATTTTGGACAAAGAAGGTTAGAAAAAGTATTCCAAATGACTTAAAATAATGTATATATTATATATATTATACACGTACATATTTCTTTTTCCCCCTTTTTTAAGTCAAGATTCAGTCATTCAAGTCATTTATGTCAGTGTCTAGAGAAGGTAGCACATGGTGATTCCAGTGAAATACTGTGTGTTGTGTCAAATCTACTGCCTGCTGTGCCTCATCAACCATAGCATTCATTTCACATCTTATGCATTTTGTTTTATTGGAAAGGGAAAATACTTTCTCTTCTGTTTCCACAGGTTATAGTGTCGGTGCATCGCTGTATCACTCAGAGCATGCCATAGACCACACTCCAGTAAAGGTAAAGAAGTGAGATCACCCACATCATGATTTCCAGGAGTTAAAGCCATATGCCTTAGTAATAAGTAGTAATAGTAATTAGCAATTAGTGGTTAGTAATTAGTAATGCCAGCTGTTTGCCAGCAACATTATTTAAACTTTATTTAACAGCCTACAAGGGTCCCACCCAGAGGGGAGTCAAAATATAAGTGAGCATCTTGAGCTGAGAAGCATCCTAAGGATGGGCAATTAAAAACCTGCAGTCTCCATAAAGGGAACAACATAGGTGGTGGTGGCAAAACACTGAATTGGTGTTTTTCAGCCTCAGACTGCATGGATCACCCACAGGGGTGCAAGGAGAAGCAATTTTTCATGCTCATCTTGCAAGTCCTGACTGTGGCCATGAGTTTTGCTTAACTAGAAACTGTTTATTTACACACTCGTGCTTTCTGATAAGCTATCTCCATCTTTCTCATCTTTGTGGCATCACACTGAGGCAAAACGTTGAAAAGTCCAAACAGAATTAATTGCTGCAGAAACAGGTCTTGACAATGACCTACCTGTGAAAACATATTCATGTTGAAACTCCCAAACAAAGGAGTAATTTACCTGCCTAATACTGGTTATTTCTCTTCTTTCTCTTGCTGCTGTGAAGCCTGTGTCCTTACACCTTGCGGAAATGCAGCAAAACCCCCTCTGACAGACATGGTTTTGCATGATACATTTCAAAGAGCTTTCTTGCACTCTTGAGTAGCTTAATCTAGACTTAAATTGGATCTTGTATGCAAAAAAATGCATACTATATTAAATCAGTCTACTGAAACATCTAGTCTTATTCAAGAGCTTCCTTCACATGCAGTTATTGAAATATGGTGTGGTGTCAAAATGTCTTCTTCCTACGTGACAGCCCACACCATGAGGCTACCAAGGAATTTCTGAATATTTTCAAAATATTTGCAAAAGCACCTTCCTTTTTGATCAGAACTACTGAGAACTTTACCCAGAACAGTCTGTGACACAAAAAAACCTGATGGCTCCTGCTTGCTGTGGTGTAAGAAGGAATAATCCTTTTCCAAACTAAATGCAAACTAAAAATCATCATTTTGCAAATTAAGTTTCACCTCCTAAATTATTTTTACTGTATTTGTTGGTCTTAGCTCTGTTTCAGCCCTTCAGACAGATTTTACACTTGCATCAGCCACATTTTAAACACTTTTCTCTCTTCTGTTTCTCTAAAGTCCTGACCAAGATGACAATGAAGGAAACTTTCAAGTTAGTTTAACAAGACATTATTGTGTGCCCCCATCTTTCTGGTTTGTGCTCTTTGCTCCAGTTATTAGGTACAGATATATTTGGCCTGGAAAAATAAACTAAAACAGAATTTTCCCCCAATTTACCCATTGGGGTTTTTTACAAAGTATATGAGTAAAATAAGCTTGACTTTGAATAAATTTCTCTTGAATTTTTGGGCAATTTATGTTTTCACGTTCTTGACCTTAAGCATTCCTATGACTTCAAGAGCTTTGTCCAACACATTAGTGCATCGTACTGTAGGACTTTTCATCACTCTTCAGCCAGCCTCATTTATTATACAGTGCTGTGTTTGATTGTACTTGCCTTCAAATTTTCAATTTGCATCCTCCATTTAAGTTTTACACCCACTGAAGGATCAGAACAACTCTCTTCAATTAAAGCTTTTCTTTGTATATGACTGGTGATGACAATAATTCAGGAACAATAATAGAAATAAGGCAAAGGTGGCTATGGTGACTCTGAGTGCTTGTTCTGGTTTTGGCTGGAATTAATTTTGTACTTGTGCTGGAAGCAGTGTTGATAACACAGGGACATTTTAGGCATTGCTGATCAGGGCTTGCACAGCATCACAGCCTTTTCTGCTCCTCAGCCCACCAGAGAGAAGACAGGGGAAGCAGACAAGAAGTTGGGAGGGGACACAACCAGGACAGCTGACCCCAGCTGACCCAAGGGATATTCCAGACCATGCGGCATCATGCTCAGCATATAAAGCTGGAGGCAGAAGAAGGAAGGGGAACTTGATTAGAGGGACAGTGTTTGTCTCCCCAAGTAACCATGATTTGTGAGAGAGCACTGCTTCCCCTGGAATACTGAGCACCAGCCTGCTTGTGGGAAGTGGTGGATGAAGTCTTTGTTTGGCTTTGCTTGTGTACATGGCTTTTGCTTTACCTATTAAACTGTCTTTACCTCAACCAACAAGTTTTCTCACTTCTACCCTTCTGTTCACTGCCCCATCCCATTGGAGAGGCATAAGCAATTGGCCGTGTGGGACATAGCTGCTGGACAGAAATTGACCATAATAATGCTTTTAAAAGCAGCTACATTTTCAGCTAAAAACACAAGAAAAACCTTTGTTTGTGCCCTTAATCAATCTTGAACTGTCCTCTAGATGAAATATACTTTTCATTTTGGATGTATAGTTTCTTCCAAAGCATTAGTGCTTTTTTGCTGGCTAACCACTACCTTCCTCCTACCAAATTATTAATTATACAATTTATCAAAGTAAGTAGTCAGATAAATGGTTTGTCCTGTCTCCTTTGCCTTTTTCTTCTGTCAAATCTTCTTTCCACTTACAAGGAAGGATGAATATCCCACCATATTCTTCTTCAGCCTCAGCCTGAAAGAATATGGGGTTAGGTGCCCATTACTTAAGGGTGGGAGGAAGGAGTGAACTTTTGGGGCAGCCTTTAATGGAAAGCTAATGTGAGCTACAGTGCTGTTAACTGTCTTGAACCTGAATTTTCTGATAGGAGGAAAGGCTGCAGGGTGTTTTGGAGGGAGGCATAATCAGTCACAAATTTTTCTGTACTGTTCTGACACTTATTTTTCTATCATTGCCAACTCATTTGACCCTGCTGAACTGGTGGAATAAGCTTTTCAGAAATTAAGTTATTAACAATTTAAAAATAAAAATAGGGACTTTGGTTCTAATTCAGCAGTAAGAAAACCATTCTTCTTTTTTAAAAGAAGGGACCTAGAGTCTGGCAATTCATATTTCACACTTCTTGGTTGAACAGCAGAACTCTGCCTGCTAGGACTCTGAAGAACTCATTCCAGTGTCCATTACTAATAACACTATTCTAGAATCCATTGTGTCTTAAATTCTTTGGTTGTTTGTTCAAAATCATGCAAATGACACTCAGCTCAAAGCTAAGTCTAAACCTTTGCCTTTGTCCCTGTGTATAGACACATCCTCATGTACAGCCAGTGGCTATCCAATTTGATCAGCTTTCAGAGTGAAAAGGAAGAATTATTAAATTTGTTTGCTATTCTTCTTTTCATTATTCTTCTTAGAAAATAATTATTTCCCTGTGGTAACCAAAAAACTTCATCAAGTAGTTTAATTCTGTGAGTTCAGCAGAAATTCAACTCTTAATAGTTCCTTCTGGGCCAAGGAATAAGTAATGAACTCAATCCTGCTACACCTCTTCTTTATTAAGAGTGTGTTTTGGAAAGTGGAAAATACTGTCTGTCTTGCTTGATTGCTTGAAATATTGTAATCCCACACGAGCTCTGGGTTTTAATTTTGATCTTCTGATTACTATAAAAATTGCATCTGACTAAGTGAGGAATTTTCCAAGCGCTTTCTCTTCTTACACTGTGTTTAGCACAGTGACTCTTTCCCAGACCTATGTCCTGCTGTGCCTGAAGCTCAGCCCTAACAATGACACGACCACCTCCAGCTACAAAACACATTGACTTCACCTAATGAGACCATCCCCTCAGTCCAACACAATACAGGTGATAAAACTGTGTGCTTTTCACTCCTTAACTCTTCTCTCTCAAAATGATTTGGACTAGAAAATACCTACCAGTGAAGGTGTCCAAGCCTTGTCTCCTTGGAAGCCACCTGGATGTTAACACGTGCCACTGAGCAGTACAGCTCAGCTTTTTAATGTTTCTTTCACTTTGATCCCCTTCTGAAGCACGGATTGTTCCAATCTAGCATTTGTCCCTTCAAATTTCACAAGTGGATAAATTAAGCACTTGCTGTGTGCCCAAAAGCTATGGTGAGATGATGATGGTGTTTCTACCTAAGAGATGATGATTTTCCCCTGCCACAGTGAAAATTGCAGCAGTGTAAGAAGAAGTCATCTCTGTAGCTGATAGAACAAAACATATCCAAAAATATTAGTATGGGAACAGACAGCTGTTCATTGTAATCAAACTTTTCTAGATGGAGAATTCTCAATGTAATTTTTCATGGAAAAAGTATTTAAAGGGCAGACAGAATTTGGAATAGGCTAGAATAAATCTTCTAGACTATCAGGGAGCAGTTATATTATGCAGCAGTTCTTGATGCATAAAATTCTACAAATACTTATTAAAAAGTTTCATGTGGCTGTATTGATTGCAATGAGATGATACATGCAGCTTATACTTTACTTGTATACCTTCGTTATCAGTTAACCCTTCGTTACGACCACATCTTTTGTGTACTGATGACATCAAAGAGAAAAGAGACAAGTTTTAAGGGGAAAAAAATAATGTTTTACAACCATGAAGGGCTCTCTAAAGCTGTCGCTACATTAAAAACAAAACAAAAAAAAACCACAAAAACAAACAAAAAAAAAACAACCAACAAAACAAACAAAAAAAGCAAACAGTACTTCAGTCACAATACACTCCTCTGTGCTTTCTACCAGTTAATGGAATGATGTTAATGGAAAACAGCAATGTGATGAGACTCTTTCTTCTGGGTAGATCACTATCTATTTTCTAAGACAAATATAGTGCAATAGGTCCTCATTCTGGCTGCAGACACATAAATGTAGGTTAGATGACATTTGCTATACCATCCCCTGATAAGCAGTACTCAAGGCTGCATAGAATATTCTGAGTTATTTTAAGAGAGAGGTGTTGCCTTTCAGGTCAAAGAGTTATAGTCTGTATGATATCTCCTTTCTTTCTTTGGAGACTGCATATGTATGCAGAATGAGAAAAAACTTACACTCACATAATGGTTTTGTCATGTTAATTGGATCCAATCCAGCATGAGATTTATAATTTCAGTTTAGATTCTATTATTTTGACAAAGATGCTGCAAATTCAGGGCAAAAATAATAACTGCATTATATCATCTGCCAGACAGAACTGATGGAAGTGATGAATTTTGAGTTTGAAGCCACTAGAATTTTAATTAAAGTTAAGAACTCTGGTGCAGTCTGGTCACATTGCTAAATTCACTGTCTTATTGTTAAATTATTTTTTGCTATTAAAGATAAGAAAGTTGCCATATGCATTTGTTTCATTTTAATATACATTCAAATCTGTTGGTAACATTCAAATGTTGCTCTTAAATAACTAAGTTGTTTCATAGTTAAGTTAATCTAAAGGGTTTTTTGTAATGCAGTCATTATTCCTCATTATATTATTTTCCTTGCTACTGTTAGAACTAAATGCTTTCTTTAGTCAAATATTGACCAGAAGAGCGTCTGCAATTGTAATCACCTAGTATGATTTCTCCAGAATAAACATTTACAGATTAAAAAAGAAATAAAAATCCTATTCCAGTTACACAGTTCACACAGTTAACTTCACAGACTCATCCACAGACATTTTTATTCCTTCACTGTCACAATGGGAGCCTAATGGACTGTGCCTACTAATAGCATTTTACATTATTGCTGCCCTCTGTCTCCTGCTTCAGGCAGGCAAGTAAACTCTTACTGCTACTGACAGGTACTGCCTAAAACGAGTGCTGAAACAGTGTAGATTCTCAGCTGGGGAGGCACAGAACTCTCAGGGGTATTTCAGAGCTCAAGGGAAAGCTGATGTTCATGTCTACATAGTTGATGCCACAGATTTCTGATTACTCATGTCAATCCACAGGTCACATATAGATGATATAGGTGCCCCAGTTCTCCACTATACACTACAGCTCCTGGAAGAGGCCATGTCCAATAAATGATAAGGCAAAAGTGGAAAGAGAGCCCCTGTCAGCTCTTTTTTACACCCAATCTCATTTGGTTCCATTTAACTGCTTTACACAGTTCAATTTCTACCAAGGTTAGAAAGAAAACAAGCAGTTCTCTTACCTAGAAGGCAGATAAAGATTTGAAAAAACTAAGAACTTACTCACCAAGTGTTGCCTTCCCTTACCCTGAAATGCCAAGCTCTGTGGTCTGGGATTGGGATCTGAGACCTCAGGGTCTCACAGTAAATTCTGAAACAAGGGGCACAGGAGGGACCTCTCTGTAATCCCCATGCAATCACCTCAATTCCTTTCTTCCTTTAGTTTTTGAAATCTGTTTTTGTTGTTCTCATTTGTTGACAGCTCTGTGCTTGCTTGATAAAGAAAGGTATTGGCAAACTGGAAAAAAATGATTAAATGAAACAAAACATGTCCTAAATATATATACCTTGGCAACAACATGGTGGTCTATAAATATCTAGGAGTTTAAAGGATTGATTTTAAAGACAGTGTTGGGATAACAGAAGTAATCTTTTGTGAAATATCAAGATTTTACCATCAAATTATTGAGGTATGCTTATAAATGCTTAAAAATAATGGGCTATTGGAAGTCTCTCTCTCTCTCTTTCCCCTTATCTTCTGTATTTCCAAAACATGAAAGGAATAAGCTATTCTTTCCATAGATTATGTAATTAAATGTTAGATCAGCATTTGAAAATACTACAGTTAATACCCAAAGAAGATTATTAAATACAAAATGTGTCCAGAAAATGAATATGGCCATAATCAGAGCTTGAAGCTGCTGAAGTCATGATCAGGTAGCAGCTCAATGCCCTTGTCAGAAAGGGGTGAGACACAATTACTACCCTTGCTAGAAGGTAGAAAGGCACAGAGTTTTACCCTCTGTATTGTGTAGGACTGAGGGGATGGGTTCATTAGGTGAAGTCAGTGTGTTGTGTAGCTGGAGGTGGTCATGCTAGAAGGGATGGCTCAAGAGAGAACATTGATCAAGGAATTCACATTAGGGGTACACTCCTTGGGAGAAGTTCACAAGAGCTAGGTATGAATTTTAAAATAATTTCTAGAGAAAAATCTTGGCAGCCACTCCCAGAAGTGTTTCTGATCTGCACTGATCAGAACTGGGTTTGCACAGCCATACTCCTTCTTATGCTTTTTGGGTTTACCCAGATTACTGTGAATCTTTCATTGCTTCCTGAATCATTCATTGCTTTCTTCACAGTGTTGTAGTTCCATCAGGAGAGATTGACATGACCCACTACAAAATCTGTAACTTGCACTGAGTGCCTGGCAATGGTTACAGCACAGTCAGTAAGATCCTGGCAGAGGTTCTTGGTCTTAGTTTTGCCCAGAAGGACTCCAGTTTCTGTGCTCCCAGGATGTTCCACACTGCAAACCAAAGCATAGTGAAAACTGATTAGGACTTTGGCTTTGAAGGTGCACTCTTGATCAAATGAAGCTTTTAACATATGTAACAATCCTCTTAAAACTAGGATAAGTTGCTCAGACATTCTGAGGATAACAAATCAAACTTCAGTCCCTATCATCCTGTGCAAATGTTTTAGTCATGTTCAGGCATAAAAAAAAAGATATAATAATAACAACTTTTTCTCCAGCTACCCTCTTCCAGGTCACTGTAGGTTTGGGGTTGTTGTTCCATCCATGGAGAGAGCAGTTCAGAGTCACCACTGAGACTTGGTACCTGTTTGCAGCAGTGCCTCCATGAATCCCTGAGCCAGGGTGTTTAATGTATTTTTTGTAATGTTCCAGATGTTTTCTTACTTAATTGAAGAAAGTTTTTTGGATCTGTTTGTCATCTTCCATGGAGGCCAATGACACAGTTTGGGGGATTGGTATCAAGAAGTTGGGTACTATGGTATCCAAAAAATAAAGAAAGAAAAAAAGTAAGAAATAATAATTATGAGTATCTTCTGCATAACAAAATCTCACCAAGCCTTGAAGTTTCAGAATCAGAATGTAAGGATGCCACATTTCAGGTTCAGAAACGTAAAGGGAGTACTTTCTTAAAAGGAACACCATTTTAATGATACTTTTTGCTGACTTACTGGGCATCACTGACTCCTATCTGCTGATGACAGTACTTAATTGGCTACTTCTCTTTTGCCTGCTTTCAATCTTTCATACAAACACAGCAAGTCCCCAGAAGCAGCCTTTTACAGATAATTTCAGACATTTATTCTTTTGACCAAGAGCAGGCGAAACTCCTATATTCACCTCTCCACAGATTAGCAGGCTGTCACACTAAAAAATAATTTAAAATATCCACACTACTAAAATTTAAGCACAAAAGTTACCCTCCTAAAATAAATTAGTGCAATACAGCCAATGTTGCAAAAATGAATAAAAATAGAAGAGTTCACCATATGGGACTCTGTTAAGCTCTCTGCCACTCGGTCTAGGCTAGTCATCCCAAAACACCTCCTTGTATCTGACTGTTTTTATTTTTAAAATATGAAAAGGCAGAGCAGCAACAATAATAATAATAATATAAGGACTAACTCAGTATTTTTCACAACAGGGTGCTTTCTGTGCAGCAAATATATATGAAGCCAGAGTAAGACAGGCAAGGGCATAAATCCTCCTTCTGTTCACCCACATACACAAGGGCAAATACAGCTCAAACAACAAGATGAATTTAAAGAATTTTTCCCAGCTTTTCTGATTTTTATTGCAGAACATCCTCTAGGCTGAATAATAAAGGCTAGAGAAGTTCCCTTATAATATGCACATATAGATTGTAACTTCTGCTTAATCTGCAGCATATCTTTTGGACAGACCGCCTTTTGGATAGTAAGGTTTAGAGGCTGGAGAATCCTGTATTTTTCTAGGCAAATTAGTACAGTGTTTTTTTACTCTTGCTACTAAATTGCATATAATTTCTATTTTGAATTTGTCTAAATTTAATTTCCAGGCATTGGATTTCATTATCCTTATTTTACTAAATTAAAGAAGTCATTATAGGAAGTCTTCTCTCCACTGAAATACTTCTGAAGGCCATGATCACATCATATGTTTGACTAATTAACTACCCTGAGTCCCTTAATTCTCTCTAGACCTCAAATCAAGATTGCCAGTCTTTCCTGAACTTTTCTAATATTTCAGCATCCTTTTCTGAAGTGTGGGAAGAATCAGACGTGCCCCTGCTCCGTAGGAGACTCACTGTGGTAAGGCTGCTACTTTCCCATCCTTTCCTGGCAATTCTCAGCTCAAACTTCCAAGGACTGAGTTGACCTTTGTGGCTTCAATACTGCAATGAGAATTTGCATGCAAATTATTTGGCTCCTAGATGTCTGACTTTTATTTAGATATGCCAAAAGGCATTTCTCTGATAAACCTGTGTAACTGCTTTGTCGTTAGCACCACATAGAATGTTACCTGGTGTAATGTAATTTTTTTTCTGATAAGGACACATTTTATTTTCTCCAGCTCATGCTTAGGGTTACTGAAAAGCACAAGGAGCTCACAAAACATATATGCATATAAGGATTATACAATTTGAACATAATGCAGCAATGTTTAGGCTGTACAATGAAGCTTGTTTGTTTTGTGAAGCAACATAAATGACCAAACTATTTGAAGATGTTTAAACTCAATATAATACACAGTTACTAAAAAAAAAAAAAAAAAAAAAAAAAAAAAAAATTCTAGTTTTAACTGAAAATTAAATGTAATTTGTTTGGGAAAAATAAATTCCCTACTCAGGGTCATGTGAATTTGCATGAGCTGAAATTCCACATTTTGGGCTGCCCTTAGGGACATTCCCATATACAGCTCAGGCTGCACACCATCTCACATAGGCAAGGTTGAATCCTGAATATTATTCTTTACTTCCAAATTTCTATAATTTTTCTGCAAATCTTTCTTCACCAGTGATCCTGAAATGTTTAAACACTTTCAATTCCCTTCCTGTGCCTGGATTTCATTTGTGATGCTTATTTCAGCGCTGTATTGTAACTTCCTGTACCCTTAAAAAGAGGCATCCTGCAAACTTAATCAGGAAACCTGATGCCTGCACAAACAGCAAATGCAGGGCTCACAGCAGACCCTACTTTGCAGTAGGTTTGACTCACATTTTCAGTCCTAAATACATTAAATGCTCACTCCAAAATGATTACTTCAGTGAAGGAAAAGCCATTATTTGAAATTGGTTTAGTCTGAAAGTGTACCTGTAAATTCATTTGATTTCTGTTCAGAAGATCTAGTGCCTAAAAGCAATCAGTTAAATATCAGGCGCCTAGCAGGAGTGGGGTTTGGTTGTCCTTTTGGAAGGGCAGTGTGCCAATAATGCCAGAAAGCATATCTGAGTCTTGGCTGTATCCCAGCTACCACTTCAGTCCTTCCTCATTCCTTCTTTGGGTCTCACTGAAGAAGTTGGGGCTGGAGAGCAGGGAGTAAGAAAGATCTCAGCCTGATTTCAGTATTTATTTGGGGCTGGTTAAACAGGGTGTTCAGAAAGAAGACTACTTTCTCCATGTGAATGGAACATTAATTTTATCTGCAAATCTCAGAGAGAAAATGATAAGTGGAATCCACAATGCCACTTCCAAAGACATTTTGTGGAATAGTTGTGTTTTCAGAGCACTTAAGAAGTTACTTTGCCAATTTCAATAGACTTTAACTATAAAAATGACTCATTGAAAAATACATGTGTCAGATTCTCTCTAGATTTATTAATATAATCACAATAAGCAAATTAAATGAAGGCTTCCAGGGAGGGTAAATTCACTTAACAGTATGGAGAAAAGGTAATTTTTACTTAAATAAAACTCTGGTCAGGATAAGCATAAATGAACCCATTTTTTTTTCTATATTTTGGGAGAGTTTCCTCTGATTCAGACTTCTTCAAGTTTTTGTTTTTCCTTCATAGGACACCTAACTGATAAAAAAATTACAAAAGGAGTTTTAAAGACTGACAGGGTGTCAGGTTTCCTATTTCAGTATGGTGACATGATTAATTCCTGGCTGAGAAATAGGCACCTTTAAGCATACTGAAGAGGTTTCCATGAGAGGGGAGGTGCAATCACTGCAACCAACATAATAAAGGTTAAACAACATTCCAGCCCTGTCTAATTAAGATTGTACACACTGATGAAGCACTGAATGCTCTGTCAGAGCAAACAGATTATTTTAGATTATTTTCCTATATTCAAAATGCATAACTGAAGGAACTGCATGCTCAGACATTACTCTGTACACATGCATAACCTAAAGTTCAGGAGCATTCTTTCCATTATGGAAATGCTATCTCTTTATCTCTTTTTGACTCATGAAAAATCAAGGGATTTCTTCTCAGGTAGTCTGAAAAACAAGTATTGAGATAATCTGAAAATTTCCCAGGCTAGGGACACAGGTTCCTGTGCCAAGTCTTATTAGAAATATAAGTCATAATTTCATTTGACCTTAATGAAAGCATTGTAGTTAAATCCAGGGTAATCATTTTATGAGACAGAGCTAAATTCTCCAGAATACTCACACAATAATCAACCGAAATAAATTTTCTGCACTGTCAGAGCAGCAGAAGCAGATCAGCAGAACATACCAAAGCCACAGTAGATAGGCTGGTATACTTATTTGTCTCGTGTCTATCCGACTAACCAGCTCAATTACTTCCACTGAAGCTATCTGAAATAGAGAAAAATCATTCAAATTTTCAATATAGTTGTTCTTACAGCTGTTAGAGTAACAGTGCTGTTTGACAAATAATGTATCAATATAAGACAACAAATGTGATCTTAGTCACACAACTGTTGCGGGTATGTGCTCCTTATTCACCCAGCTGTGAAAATAAATTCAGACATTCCCTTGATAATTGGTACAAATGTATCGTTATATTAATGACATCTCTTGGGGGTGAGCTACAAAATGAAGTTTACTTGGGAATATTTCCAGCAACATATATAATTACAGATTTCAGAAAACATTTTCTTTGAACAATGTGCACTAGTTCCTATGATCATCGTTCTTATGCATAATTATCTTTTAATAGTCCCTTTAGAAAGCTGATAGGCCTAATCAGAGCTTGCAGAATTTCTGTTTAACATTTAGGAAATTTAGCAAGTCTTCACTAAAGGAAAACATCTCTTGCAAATAGTACAACTCAGCTCATTACATATATCACTGAGAGTTGTTCTTTTCTGGCAAAATTCATATTTTGTTAAATCAAACTAAATTTGACTATGGGAAGTCTGGAGATTTATAGTATTTTATTATTATTTCTTTTAAAAGAAATATTAATATTGCTAAGTACAAAATATACAGGAAACGGAATTCTTGCCAGCAGACAGATATAATCATCTGTGCAATCATCAAGAACATTGGTTATAAATAAAATGTCTTTGGTTAATGGCTCCATCCCAGCGCTCTTCAGCTGGTTCAGTTTCAGAGGCAGTCCTGCACAGGGGCAGTCACAGACCTGGGCACTTCTACCAAAATGCACCCTGGAGCTGGTGTAGTGGCAGCCCTCTGGTTCTGTCACTGTGAGATTTACTGAAGGATAAATGTCCTCTTTTGTTTATTGTTACAAAAATTGCTTGCTAGAAATTTGATTATACTTTGATTATACTCAGTTGCCTTTAATTTATAGAGGCAGAAGTGCTTTTCACTGATAATGTAAAACCTGTGCCTTTCTTAGTCCATGTCTACTATTGCTCTCAAAATCAAAATTTCTGATTACAGAAATTTCTGATACATTGAGGTATTCATGCAATCTGCAGTTTGACTAAATTTCTTTCCTAAATCTTATCATGAATAAAGAGATAACCTAGCCTGCTGGTATATGTGAATACAGACTATTTTATTATTTGTGCCATTAATTGTATCAAAATGTTGTTAAGACTAATACACAGATGGATATTTACCGTACGTAGTTCCAGCATCTTGAACAAACAAGTTTGAAACGTTTTCAAAGCATTTTAATGACTAAAAATGTAATCAAAAAATTTTTGTTTGTGCAGTAGGGGGTGAAAGACAGTTTCATGTGCACTAACATTTTTTTTAAATTTAATTTAATTTGAAATGCTATCTGTATGGAAGATTTTTTTTGCAGACCAGATTGCTGGTGCACTGTGGAAAGCCAGATTGAACAGAGCTAAGAAGCTTCTTGTGGTGTGATGGGAGTTTTGAGAATTTTCTTGTTCATATGATTTTAACCTACAGAAGATCTCTGAGTTACAGCTAAATACACTTCTTATAAATGACAATCCATGTAATTTTAGCAAGAATTAGAATACAGAGGATGTATTATGCCATATTTACAGTAAAAAAAGATATGGCTTTGTGGTTAGGAGGCAGTAGTGAAATTCTCAAACCCCACAATATATCTTCCCTTGTGTTGCATTCCACTGCATTATGCATGTTAATGTAAAGGCTACCATCAAGACCATACCTGCTGAAAGTTACTGCTTTCAGGGAGAAAATAACTGCATGACAAGAATCGTAGAATACTGGTTTGGAAGGGACCTCAAGGATCATCTAGTCCAAACTTTTTTGCCAAAAATGCAATCTAGACAAGGTGTCCCAGAATCCTGTCTAATTGAATCTTAGAAACATCCAACACCGTGGAATTCACATTTTTGCTGTCCCCACCCCTGAAACACAGTGGTAAAATCTCCCCTAAGCCTTCTTTTTCCAAGACTGGACAAATGTAGCTTTCTCAGATTTTTCTCAAGTGACAGATTTTCCCATCTTTTGATCATCTTTGTGACCCTTCTATGGACCCTACTAAATTATATGAAACTAATATTTGTCACTACAATACTGCCCATTGTGAATTCCAACAAGTTCAGAGGAAATTACTCAATGTCTTGTCTGTTCCTTGTAGTGTAAAATAAGCATAATACCTGTTAATCCACCTGTCAGGTGGATTTGAGACAAACATACAAATACCTGGAAAGAAGAGGCTTCAAAAACACAAATTCAGATAAGCTATCCCCACTATTAGATACTGTCTAGATGTTGTGCATGCCTTTTCCTGACTCGTCAGACAAATCAGATTTCACTCACAATACTTTTGACATTGGACTTGTGCCACTACCTTAACTGTGACTTTCTGGATTTGCTTCTTTGCCCTTCTCACTGCTGTTCTTTCTTTTCAGGAATCAGACATGTACATCATGTAACTACTTAAAGCTACTACCTGACCATTTTAAAATCTATTTTTTCAACAGTTCTTAAGAATTATTTAGAAGAAGAGGATTAAAAAATATGTTTTTATGTTATTTCTATGTCTTTCAAACATATACAAAATAGAGGGAAACCATTGGCTTTCTGGGTGTGTAATTTTAATATAGGATCTTAAAATATAGAACAATCTAAAAATTATTCACTAATGAAATTCTAGAATTTCTCTTTTGTTTCCAGAAAACTATTATGTCACAGTTAATTCAGGATAACTTAAATATATCTTTCTTATGAATTCCAAGTATATATTTGTACATCAAAAACTCCTTATAAAAGATAAATAGATGAGCCAATGGAGATTTGAATCATTAAGGATTCAACAAACAGATGTTCATCATGAGATATATAGCTCATAATCAAAAAGAAATTACTTCAAGACTTTGATTACATTGCCTTGGGTACCTAAATGTTCTTATAAGGAATTAATGGGTGTCTGCCTGAATCAAGGTGTTCAGCTCTGGGCTGATAGACTCCTTTAAAAATCTCAGCCCAAAAGAACCCTGATTCTTGCTTCCTATTCTCTTTTTCCTCAGACCAAAAAATAAATGGTACAGAAGTAAGTAGCTAGCTTTTTAACTAACTTAGCAATTTTTAGAAACTTTACTACATTTGGAAGGATATCAAACTGTGACTGTTTGAAACTATTTCTTTTTTTTTTTCACTTGCAGTCAAATGGTCAGATTGGGTGGTGCATCAATCCTGGATGGTGGTCATGGGCTTTCTCCATATCACTGTCCTGGCACCTGCTTCTGTACTTCAGAGAAATCTGGGACAATTTCCCTATATGCTCTATTAAGTGCAGTGTTGGTAAAACACAACTGCAGCACTGTTGCACTGTAACTTCATTTATGGTATACATACACGTGTGCATCTGTGAAGAGGAAAGCCTGTACCTAGTGCTGTTCCATGCTCCTCTGCACAGTCTGCAACAAACATTTTTTCTTCAGCTGTGTCTCTACAACAGACACACTGTCTGAGCAAAGACACTCTCTGAGCATGAATTAAGTTACCCTCAGTTTGAAAAGCAATTTATTGATCAAGTCCCTGATAGATATCCTTTTGACTCAATTTTTACCTACTGTTAGCAAACCATAGAGCTTTAAAGGGAAAATTCAATAACTGCTTTTTCTCTTGGGTACTGTGTATTTGGATGACCTAGAGCTTTAAAAGCATATGAATTTGTAAGAGGAGTCCAATTCTGCACAAAGGGAAAATGACAAAAAAGAAACAGAGAGAAACTAATACCTTGCTTCTTTGGGAGGATCAGGATTTAAATCCTTGGTTTTCCTGAGACAAATCTGAGAGAAAATTTTAAGCAGCATCCCACTTCATCACCATCAGGCTGTAAGCTATTTATTTTCCCACATTTCAAAGAAAAGAAGGACCTGTGTCAATCTCTGGACAAAATAAAAAAAAAATAAATCTGAAATCTTAGAAATACTTCCAGATTTAAATGTATATCTACTGTTGGCATTTTCCTTTGGAAGAAGTATTCTTCAAATGAACAATGCCTTGATTTATGATGACAACATGTAAGTAAGTTTTGTTACACCAGGAAGATTCCTGCTTTTCTGCTTGCTTTAAAGTGAAGTTAATACACTTTTGAAATCTTTTATGTCATGCTAGTGAGGTGTATTAGCCAGGGGTAGAGCCTCCCTTTTGCCATATTCACTTTCTTCTCCTCTCTTCTCCTCCACATCTAGGTGTATTCTTTCTTCCAGCACTGCTTAGGAAAAAAATGTTCCTGTCTTTTCTTCATTCAGATGAGTGATTAGAACTTCTAATGTTTCTCTAATATGTGTGACAGGTTGGACTTGGGCCCTGGTTCCATGGCTGGAGCCTCTGCAGGGACGTGCTGCTGTCAGTGTGCAGCCGCTCGCATTCGTGCTGCCTACCGTATTTCTTGTGAGTAACCATTTGGCCTCTCTCCATGAAGCTCACTTTGCTTTCATGCCAGTTAAACAAACAATAACTACTTTCTTTTCCCTCTTCTTTACTGCTTTCTTATGTTACTGCTGCTTTAGTAATAGCAGGTGAGTGATATTGGCAACAGTCTTCCCACAAACGCCAAAATACCAAATACAAATGCTGGGTGTTACAGGACAGTATAGTGTTCAAATTTCCTGCACTCATTGCTATAACACAAGAAGTAAGGACTTCTGTTAAGACAAAATACAACATATTAATAAAAAAGAACAGTCATTAATGATAAATGCCTCCAGTTGCCCATTATATAACAGACATTAGGGGTTTGTGACCTCAAATACCCATATACACTCAATGTTCACAAAGAATTATATTCTTCCACAATAGCAGTAACACAAGGAAGTTTATTTTTTCATGCTCAGATTTCATAAAATAACATCTTCAAGTAAACTTCCCTATCCTCAGTAAAACAAGAAAGCTTTTGTGCATTGCAGCACAAACACAGAATTCAGATCCTGAGGAGCATCTTAAACATATTGAGATGTATAAAAGATTCTATGATTTTAATATTATTTAATACAGAATATGGCAAAATTTATAAGGCTACATTTGCCAGAATTTCTTCAGGAAAATTGTAATCACCAGAGAAGACACGTACTTTGAAAACCATACCATAGACTTTGATAAATGATGAAGATACGTTATGTGAGTTAACAAAAAAAACTGGGATCAGAGTATATTAAATGGATTTGGAACAGGAAGTTAAAGAATAACACATAGAGAGAAGGAAAGATTTCAGAGCAGCAGGGAAAAAAAAAAAAAGCCTATATTTAAAGGAATAGATAGGTAGGACTTTTATTCCAGTTCTACACTTGACTTGCAACATGATCTCAATATCTCTGACATTTCTTGATGTCTCTGTCAGGTTTGGTATACTGATATGGTAGTTTTCTTGAAGAAAATGCCTATTCAAAACATGCTTTACACTGCTTTTTTGTTTTGTTTTGTTTTCACTGGAAACAAAGAAATCACTGAATCTCCAAACATATTTTTCTCTTAGCAACAACTCAGTATGATTTCTTCAATGACATTCATTTATTTCAATCACTTTTCTTTGAATTAGTCCAAATGATCCTTCACTGCTTTCTCAAACAGCTCCTACTTCTTCTTGTATAAACTGGCAGGGTAGTGACAAGACTTGCTCAGATGACAAGATAGAATTATTTCTGAATTCATTCAAACTGTAGCACATATAATGACACACAACTGAGAGGGGTGTGATGAACACAGTTTACAGAGTTTATTGGCACAGCTTGGAACAAAATGCATGCAGGACATGGACAGCAGATCTCTGCATCCTGAGAGGGGGTCCTTCCAATAAAGAACATAAAAGTGGCTATGATGTCATAGTCATAATTAAGGAGGAAACACTGAAAGCTGGTGAGCAGACCACAAAGTTCATAGGATTTCCAAAGAGTCTCTCTGAAATGCCTTCCCTAATCCTTCACTTCCTGATGAAGCCAACAAAATGTGACTGACCTCTTGGTTTCATCACACTTTTTTTTTCCCACTTCAAATCTAATTCCTTGGGTTTTTTACTTTCTGGCTGCATGGAGATTCATATGGCAATGAGGTTTTTTTTTTTGTTTTACTAATGAAGGACTGGTTTTTGGTGCTAACTGTTCATACATCCCTTCTGAAGATGTCTGTAGTTTTCAGCAGCTGGTTTGTTTTTGACAGAGTGAAAATTGATGTTCCCCTAATATTTTCCTGGCTTCACTGACTCTGAAGTTAAGTTTTGGAGATAGACAAGAGAGGGAATGTTAACTGGTTTCACTCTGCCTTTACACCCTTGGTAAATAAATAAAGCATGGACAGTAATTTATAGCACCACTAAAATAACATTAACTTTTTGTGCTCATTATTTCTTCTAATGAATCCAGCCTAAATAAACTCTTATGTCATGGCCACAGCTCAGCAGTTACAGCTTTTTTATGCAGAAGAAATCCTAGGTGACTGTGAACTTGATTCCTGCCTGACTTGTGTAGCGGTGTGCAAGGAAGTGGATATGATGAGGGAGAGTTAAATTTGCTTATAAGGAATTGATCAGTGCCTGCTTGAAACAAGGTGGTCTGCTCTGGGCTCATAATCTCCCTTACCAATCTTCCTTAATTTTCCTGAATGTATGGCTTAATCATCAAGTCAAGAGACTGATGGCAGGTCTAATCAGACAAAGGTCTGTGCAGCTCTAAACAAGACCAATGATTGCCTAGTTTTGTGACCTGGCCATCTGGCTTGAACTACAGCTTTTGCAATGATAATTTTTGAATTGTAGTTCAGCAAAACAGATTAAGCAGTGTAATCTCTCATGACCATGTATTATCCAGAACTTCCCAGTGATAGTTCCAAGGCCTCACAGTTCCCCCCAAAACCCCTGCCTTTTCTTTCTACTTCTTGTTTTCAACAAATTGAAAAATTAATGGTTCAGAAGAAGCAAGCAGCTAGCTTCTTAATTTAGCATTGTATTACTCAGCAGTTTTTAGAGGCTCAAAACTCATCTGCTTGTTACCTCATTGTGCTCATTATTGCCTCTGCTGAGTCCAGACTAAATAAACTCTTATGTCATGGACACAGCTGCACAGTTATGTCTCTCATGAAGAAAAATCCTAGATGACTGTGAGCTTGTTTTCTGTCTGTCTTGTGCAGCCCTATATAGGTAAGTGTTTATGAATTGCTCCTTTTCTAATTTAATATTTTGCACTTATGTTGGGAAGACATAAATATTGGATAGCAGAAAGCATTGCAGAAATATTAAATCACTGGAGAATCATATAAATCTTTAACAACTCTATGTAATCTATATAAATTAACTAATCTAGAGCAATTAAATTTATTAGAAATAGCACAGGCCTGTGCTGAAAGCTTTTAAAATATTTTTTCTTTATTTTCCATCAAAGGTTACCTTTGATTGCTGCAAACAAAATGTATCACGTGTTCTTTAGGAAAGTATTTATTATAAAGGTGACTAGCCTTTTAGTTAATTTTTTCTGACTTAAGTCATTATTTAGATAATAGAAAAAGTAAACATTTTAGGCAAAGGCATTATTTAGAAGACAAAATAGACTTATATATACACAACAGGCTGCTCAAGATTTTTGAACACATTAGCATTTTTCAGTTTGAGTCTAGCCCTGAAATGGATGACACTGAGCTTTGAAAAGCAGTCCTTCATAATGCTTGTTAACTTGTTACAGGTAGTCATACAAGGACTGACCAAGAGTCTCAAATGCTGCCATGACATCTCTGGACTTTCTTGGCTGCTTGCTAACCAATAAATGTGCTCCAGCACTGTCTCCCTGGCCCACGCCCAGCACTGACAGGACTGAGACATAATGTGAATAGCCTCTTAGAGGTTTGGGGGTATGTACAGAAAGAAAATCTCAGTTTGAACATAGCTTCAAGATTAGAATAACACCATGTTGGAATAAGCATTTGGTTTCTTTTAACATAAAATTAATCCTTTTAGAGTGAATCAATTTCTAATATAAAAAAACATAACCATATACATGTAAAGATAAGATCCCTAAACAAACTTTGTAATTTTTATCCTGGCTTATTATTTGCTTCTGAAACATTTCTGGTTTGACAGTTCCCTATCACGTAATTTCCTGTTACCATAATGAAAATGAATGGTTCCTCACATTTCCTAAGCTTTTACTGATTTTTATATTCTTACTGGAGTATTTTTTTTTTACTATTCTTATATAATCCTATACTAGTCCTATACTTAACACCTATAGACTGACTAAGTGAATGGACATTGAGTAAAAGGATAGTAGCAGAAGAGTAGCAGTAGCAAACACCACAAATGCAGCCTGCTCTGATCATCTGCTCAGGAAACTCTGCGTTAAGGGAGTTGATATAAACAAATGCTGACCTTCATAGGCTCATGCTTTTGTACTTGCTTACTTCCTTTATGTTTTCTGTAGTATTTGCATCTTGATCTCTGGCAGGCTTACAGCTCTTCAGAATGACTTTCACAGACCTATGGAACTACGTAGAGTATGATGTACAGCATTAATCTCCAGCTCTCTGATCCTGTTTATTGGTGTGTGTTTGCATGGTATAACTTGCACTGACAGAAGTTCTTCAGGTATGCTTTAAAATCAGAGGTTGTCCAGTCACTCTTCACTCTAGCGAATACTCAATATTTTTGCTGTACAAAAGGATAACAGAGTATATTACACTAAATCATTATGTTTACATTTACAGTTAAGGCCATAATATTATAGTGGCACAACTAAAGGCTACAAGGTATAGAGTTCTTGAAAAGAATGTTTCTACAGACTGTGAAATTTCATTACTTCCGCTACTAACTCAGGATCCAGAGTTTGCTTTCCTATGGGCTTCCTAAAAGGATTCTGAAAGGGTCTATGTTTCCTTTCTATAAGAATTCTGAACAAAGAAGGAAGTTAATCAGAGCAGTTAATTTGATACCTCCATGTTTTGTCTTATTTCTATTAACATTCTACATCTAGCAGTCCCTGTCTATTAATATGTAAATTCAGACTAGTTCTTTTCCTACCTTTTAACTGACCATGATCTCTATAAACATATACATGCTTATCAGTATAAATATGTACATTTTAGGCTTTGGCTTCACAAACAATTAAACCAAATATTTACAAAATATACACAATAGAATCCCACATTTGTTAGTGTGATTCATGTTTGACACTGGTGTGCAATAAAGTCTGTGTTGGCATAACCATTTGCTTGCACTTTTTTAAATTCTCAGGATTATAAAAAGGATGAAATCATCAATCTTCTCTCTCAGATGTGTTACTCTGATGAAAAATATTTTATAGAAGAAGTTCTGCACAAAACTTTGAGAAGAGGTTGCTATGAGCAAAAATTAAACATGTGGGCATTTGGAAGTTATGATAAGTGAAATTACATCAAGCACAGTAAACTGGAAAAAAAATAATGATGAGAAAATTCCATCTTTATTTGTTTGGGGTTTTTTTAAATATAAACTGTGGCACATACTCTGCCTGATTCTTAGTCTACATTAGGGCAAAGTGCTTTTCAAATCTGTTAGTTTCTTGATCAACTTTCCTAACTGATTAAAATATCTGCTGTGATGCCTCAGAAGAATATACTATTTTATGGGCATGACTTTTGCATATGAACATGAACGTAGAAAATGTATGAAAAATCCATTACTGACTCTGAATCAGATAATTAGCCACAAACAGAAAGTAGTTTAAAAAAAAAAAAACAACAACTTGATTTGTGAACCTTTGGACTGTATTATTCTCATAAATTTAATTATACTGCAGATTCAGAAGAGTGGGATTTCAGCACACATAGGTTATCTTTTATTATTCAGAGCCCTCAAAATAGATCAAACATTAACTTACGAAACATTAACTTATTAACCCATCAATTCATGAAAAAAATAATGGTCTCCCTGCGCTTTTTTTCATCTTTCCTTTCAAAAGGTGTTTATTCTTGATTCTTCAGTCCTGGAACCACCATATTGCTGGCCCCCTTAGAAATAACTTCAGCCATACAGACAAATCTTTCCCTCTGAATAATTTCCACTTGAATATACTTATCTTAGGGAAGCTGCCAAATCCTTTTCCTACACTGCTCAGCTGCAGGGATTTTTCTACATAGATGGCATCTAACTATACCTCTGGGACTTCTGTGAGTATTTGTTAAGGCTCCTGAGGATGAAGGCCAACCATAATTGTTCACTCTTTTTTTCAGATCTCAACAGGATCTCAAGTTATTGCTCTCTAATCTGCAGGAAGACGTGCTCTTTTGAAGTGATATAGCACCAAAATATGCATTTTTCTGTACTGAGTGAATTGGAAAATAATTTTGTTTTAATTAGCTGTAAAAGGACAGTACAGCAGCTGGTGCTACAAAACATATGAAAAGATTTGCCTTGCTTTGGTTCTACACTTAGAGTATCAAAGAGTTAAGTACCTACTTTTGCACAGTGAGTAACAAATGTGAATTATGTGGCTTGGAGAAGTGGTGGGGTTTTAAACACTCTTCCCACTTCACTTTGGTTCTGCTGGGTGGCTGCTAATTAACTCCTGCTCTAGTGAGTGTGTCTGGATCATTACTGAAACTGTGTTAGTCATAGACTCCCTGAGATGTTTTACAACATTTCTTGAATAACAGGCAGCTGGTGTACAGTGACAGCACAGCATACAGGCTCCAGTCAACTGTATACTCACTTGTATGCTCCCAGGCAGGGGCAGAGAAAACAGAGAAACCTGCAGAAAAATCTCTGAGGAGTGGAAAAGGAAGCATTTCCAGAGTGAGATTTCTACCTCCCTGCTCTGTAAACTGCTTTGTGTGAAAGAAAGAAAACAGGAATTTCAGGTGGTCAGGTGGCACATTTCCCTTTGCATGTCTGCTTTTGGAGAAGCAAAGGAATAGTACCAAATGTACTCCATTAATATTTTTTGACACTGTATGAATTTGTCTCATGTATTCAGTGGTACTCAGGAGAAACAAACATCTCTCAGGTTCCTACTTCCCAGCAATTTGCATTAGCCTCACTCAGATGAACAGGATACTGCATGGGAGAATTGAAGATTGGAATGTGCAAGAAATTAATATTAGAGGCTAATTAATATTTTCTCTGTTTTGCCACAGTTTGCCTTCAACCTTTGAAGGAATATGCAAGCAGTTTTTATAAAGTCACAGATAGAATCACATTTCTTCCTAATATGTAATCTAAACCTACCCTCTTTCAGTTTGAAGCCATTCCCCCTTTCCCTGTCACTACATACCCTTATAAACAGTATCTCTCCATCTTTCTTTTGGGATCTCTTTGCATACTGGAAGGCTACAATTAAGCCCCAAAGTCTTCTCTTCCCCAGGCTGAACAACCCCAGTTCTCTTTGCCTTTTTTCATAGGAGAGTTGTTTCATCCTTCTAATCAACTTGGTGGTCTCCTCTGGACTCTCTCCAACAGGTCCATGTCCTTCCTGTGCTGGCACCCCAGAGCTGGATGCAGGGTTTCAGCTGGGGTCTCACCAGAGCAGAGGGGACGAACCCCCTCCTTCCCCTGCTGCCCACACTGCTTTGGATGCAGCCCAGCACACAGTTGGTTTCTGGGCTTGGAGTGCCCATGGCTGGGTCATGTCCAGCCTCTCACCCACCAACACCCCCAGGTCCTTCTCCTCAGGGCTGCTCTCAATCTGTTTATCCCTTAGCCTTTATTGATACTGGAGGTTGCCCCAACCCCAGTGCTTGCACTCCATCTTGTTAAGCCTCATGTGATACCTGTTATCTCACTTCTTGTGTCTGTCCAGGTCTCTCTGGATGGCATCCTGTCCTTCAGATGTGTCATCATTCATATCATCTATTTCGTGGAATAAAATAGGTTTGTACTTTTCCATGTTGTTTCCCCTTCTCCCTATCATTTGCAGATACAGGCAGCATTTACTTAAGCTTGTACAATTTCATCTCCCTTCAGGATCCAGCATCACCATTTCCAGACAGCAATATTGCACTATTATGATACCATGGAGATGACAGATGTGTATGGGTAATAAATAGCCAATATTATATATTGCTATCAAAATTATAAACCCTTCAAATCTGTGTCCACCAGTCTCAAGGCTCTAGAAACAAATCACATTTTTATCATATTTATCTGGCTTCATATACCATGCTCTAGGCACCAGTGTGAAGAGTCTCCATGTTTTGATATCTGCTATTATCACAGAACATTTTGCTGACGTGCTAAGGTCCTGGCTAAAGCTACATCACATAACCACAGAGTTCCTATGTGCATACCTACTTTAGTAGACCTTTAACACTGACTCCTCTAAAGCCTTTTTCTCCTTCTCACAATTTCTGTGTAAAACACTACCCTTTCAAAATACTCCTATGTTGTGTTGGTTTTTTTTTTCCACCATTGTTTCTAGCAAAAATAAGGGAACGTAAATTATTTAAAATAAGGAGTCACAAACTCACAGTTTTAGAAAAATTTCCAGGTCAATGATCAAGAAATAGTACCTACATCCTAAAGGTGGAGTTGCATGAATTGGCAGAGTGCTGATACGTTGCAATGTGAAGAAGTATCTCCAGCTCATTTGATACTTCACTGAAGAAATTCCTCAGTGTGTTCTCTATATGAGAATTGGATTCAATCAATTTCCATTAGTGGGAAATCTATCTCTGGGGCAAAAAGAAAACAACCAACCAAACAAAAAACGGCAACAAAAAACCCCAACAATTTTTTTAATTTATAGAAACAGCATGTAATTTTCTTAAACCTGTCAAAAATGAGAATCTTCTTGGCTTAAACAGTACTCAAATGTGGAGATACTGGGGATAAGTTACTTGATATTTGTGTGAAACTATTCCAGAATTAACTTTTGGTCCTCCAAAACTACTGAACTTCATTCTTCCAAGGTGTTCTTCAAAACAGCACTAAGTAAGCCACTAGATGTGTTGGCTTTTCCACATATAGTGCATACACCATAGTGGCTGTCCACATAGATCCCCCAGCAGCCTTGCAAATTCGGCTATAGGGAGGGATGTGGTGGCTAAAACTTGGACAGCTGCCAGACATCTGTATAGCAGCTCTCTCCTAAATCTCCTAGATTGGAAGGGAGGATAAAATAAAATGGAAAGCCTGCAGGTCAGAACAGAGAGGCCACTCACTGAGTATCCTCATCGGCAATACAGACTTGACTTGTCAAGAATTAATTTAGCTTAATCACCAATTAGTAACAATGTTGGATGGTGAGAAATTAAGGGTAAAAATTAAAACACGTTCCCACCACCTCTCACCTTTTTTCCCAGGCTCAATTTTACTCCTTCATTTCCATCTCCACTTCCTTTTGCCCCAGTCCCAGGCAGCTCAGAGGGTCAGGACAGGGACTGGGTCAGCGTATGGCAGCTCTCACAGCTCTCCTGTGCTGCTCCATCCCCTTTCCACTGCTCCCTGCTGACCCTCCCCAGGGGCTGCAGGGAAACCATGCTTCGGTGCCTGGACCACACCTTTCCCCACGTGTTGCTGCTGCCTCCTTGCTGTTAATTCTGCTGTTTTTCACCATTCAAAACAGTTGTGTTTGGCCCTTTCTGAACCACGCTTTCCCGAAAGCCACCGGAGCACGGCGGCAGGGCTCAGCCAAACCCTGTGGTGGACACCTTAGAGCTGGCTGGAATCAGCTGTGCCCAGCTGGGGCAGACCCTGCCTCTCCACACGGGAGCTCCTGTGGCTCCTCCCTGCCAGCACCTCACCCCTGGCACCTGGCAGAGCAGATAAGGAGACTCCTAAACCAGTAAAGTCCTCCTTGCATCAAATCTCAAGTGCACGGCCTACTCTTTAAAGCAGGTGAAGTAGGTCAGATTTGAAAGGGATGCAGCTGTCCAGATACTCTGAGCTAATGGAGCTTGACCTACAAATTTCTGGTGTGCATTGGATGTCCGTAAAGAATAATATGTACCTAAAGGGGTTTTTTTTATAACTTAGAATCAATTAAAATATATGATGACTTGATTCTTACCAAACTGAATAATCTGAAGGATTTATCAGTTTTAAATATTCTGTCATAAATGCTTAGAAATTTATGATTAACGATATGATGTGCCTCCGATTTCTGCCCAGAAGACCCTTTCCCAGTGCTTCCATTACCACATCACAATCTGCACTTGATTGATGGTGCTTCAGGGCTTCACAGTCTGAGATTAATGACAAAGCTCCCACATCTTGGTCCTCTGATTTTGATGGAAGAAGCGAGATTTGAATTGTGGAGGTTAAGAAAGGAAAATATTTTTCCTGCCTTGCAATGGCTGAAAGGTCATTCTTGAGCTCAAGTTGTTTAAATAATTTATCGTGAGCTACTGAGTCATAACAGAGTTACTGATCTGTCTTTTACTACAGTGACATTCTATTTTTTCAACTCTGTGTTTTTTATTCTGTGGTATTAAATAGCTCTCAGTCTGCGGTAACCAGAAATGTTTAAGCATGCTGCAGCTGCATAATGACATATCAGATCTGTACCTTTTACAGTGTGTGTAGCAGACAAGTGCCGTGGTGGGATTACATGCTAAAGATAAGTGTTTTGCTTGGGAATAACATTCCTCTACCAGCCTTGAGTGTATAATTTATTTTCTAAGCAGCATGTGCATACTCGCTTTGCAGCAGATGATTCGAGACTCCAATGCTGATCTGTTTTTTTCATTTCTACATTGAAACTGAGAGCCTTCCTACCTCATTAAACTTGTTTTCTTTGTCTGCTTCAGTGTTTTGTGAAGTCTAGGGGTTGATAAAAACCTTAATAGTGCTTTTAGTAACTCTGAAAAGTTGTTTAGAAAATAAAATTGCTAGTATTTAACTAATTTAGTTTTGTAGTCAAGTTAAATAACAAAGTATTTTTATTTTCTCCTACTAACTCAAAATGTTTTTAACTAATGAAGACATTCTGAATCACATTACCTGAGAGAATATGGAAATCTGACCCCTTGAAGTGTTTCTAACAAAATTACTTTCCAGTTTCTAACCACCTTGACTGCAAATTCTTCCCTCATCATAACTGCAAATGCTGCTCGTTGTTGAAAACAGTCAGAATATCTTTTCTCAAGTAAGATTGCACAATCCTCCTCTTCACACTTTTCCTTCTCTTTTTCACTCCGAACAATGAATAGGGACTGGAGCTATGGCATCTGCAGGGATAGGGGTTTCATTATGAGAAAATGGTCCAATTTGCAGAAAATAAAAAGTATAGGAGAAAAAATCCACAACAACCCATATATAAAGAAGGAAAGAAATGCTGGATCCTGTCATGAAGCTGCTGGGCTCCATGCAGAGCTAGTCCCTAGCCTGGCTGAGGACAGATATTCGTCTGTCTGGGCTAGGGACACACAGCGTGCCACAGACATTCACCTTTTCAGCTCTACAACTCAATTCCCCCATCAAGCCACTGGAGTCTCTCCTCATGCAGTTTCCTCCCACCCATCCTCCACAAAGTGTTCTGCCCAGACTGAAGTGGGGCATCCTTAAGAGTCTCTTCCCAGCAGAGAATGAGCTAGAAGCTTAAAATAAGAAAGATAAAGAGTATGAGAAATCATAATACTGAAAATGAGCTATGCTTTTAAAGGGAAGAACTGCTCTTAAAATGAGCATACATTCAATTTATACATCTGCTGGGCATTAACAGGTGTCAGGGGAGGAAGGCGATAAATGTATTTTTTTTGTATCATATGAAGAAAAAACCCTTAATTTCTACTTACGTCATTATTAGATCTGCTATTGCCACTGCATGCATTTCATAATTATGAAATAATGATACAAAGCTTACAAATGTCTAAAATATTAATTAATCGTTTCGGAAGTGTTTCCCATTATGTGAAATCAAAGTGCTACAAAAATCAAATTAGTATGTTAGCAAATATTTGGCCTAGAACTTGAATTGCTGTCTTGACTAGACCAGCTTTCTATAGACAAGGTCTCATCTGAACACGCTTTTATGCTTGTATTTGTTTTCCTCACAAACAAACTCAACATATAAGTTATATGAATATATGTTATATATTCATTATATTATATTCAACAGTGTTCAAAATTATCAATTTAGAGAATTGTGAACCACTGTCACCTCTGTTGGACATTTTCTTGAAACCATTGTGAAACATGTATGAAACCATATTCTTTAGATGTATTAAGAAAACAGCACAAATTGTTTCATTGTTTCAGCTATGCTTAGTTGCTGACTTTAGTGTGACCCTAACACAACTTTAATACTAGTTATACTACAAGGATCTGAGTTTATGGAGTGATGTGTGGTTTGCACTGATTTACATGATGAAAATCGGATAAAAGGCAGTTTTAGTAGGTTATGCCCAAGTAGACCCCTTCCTTTAGACAAGATAATTTTCTTGACAAGGGTTACTCTGTAGACTTGATCTATTTGGCGCTCAGTAAACTTCTGGCACAGTGAGACATGGGAAACTGTTAGTTAAGCTGAAGAGGGTGAGGATTAGTGAAAGAATGTCAATACAGTAAGGCAGTGGACAAAGAGGAGATTATGAGGTGTGTTGTGTTGACACAATCAGCAGGCTAGATGCATACTACTGGCGAAATTCCTTATGGAGCAGCAGTTGCTTGGCCAAAGTGAGGCATCATCCAGCTGAGGCTCTTGGTGAGATAAAGTTTAGAGGCGCTGCCAGGGGTGACTGATGATTATCTGATGATTCGATTAAAAAAAAATGGAGTGCCCATAAGGTCACAGCAAGGCAAGAAATGAGAACTGAAGTGAGGCAAAACAGAATAGTACACATAGAAGCTAAATATAGGAATTTCTGTTGTGAGCTGGGCATTATAATTTGAAAACAAAAGAAGCAAAAGATACTATTTGGCTGGCCAGAAGGTAACTATTAGCTAGCAACACAATTGAGCTGTGGAAGCAGCAGAATGGATACCTGCTTACAGTCCAGGGCACTCTGGCCACACTGATCTCTTTCTGACTGGGTGTATTTAGCATCTTGTTAAAAACTGGTTTAGAATTTCACCTATATTGAAGGAAACTCAAAATAAATAAATAAATAAATAAAAAGGTGCTTGGATAAGCAGAAAGGAGAAGGATCCCATTTACTAAATATGAACAGGATTAGAATAACAAAAGAATGGAGGGGACTTTATAAAGACATTAAAACACATGAGAGTGGTGAGCTAGCTGAAGTGAGGTTAGTATCATCAGGCAAGACAAATGGGAATAAAGTACTCAGAAATAAATTAAGGCTTAAAATTAGAAGTTACTAACTATTATAGATGTGAGGATCTGATGTTCCAGAAGAGCAAAATGGGCAGGAGCAAATGTAAAAGATAAGCTTTATCATCTGATCTTCTGAATGAAACTACATGATTCGTGATTCCATGTAATGAATGAAACCAGAGACAAGGAAGTGATGTCCCCAAGAATGTCCTTCAAGGATAACTTCAAGGAGTGCTCAGTTGGTTTCTTAATGAGCTTTTTTGTATCTTAGCTGCAAATACACAACCACAGAGTATCCAGAGGATGAATGCACATATTCTGGGAACAGCAGAGCCATGAGCACAGGCACAAAAAAGTGCAGTAGTTCAAGGATGCAGACTCAACATTTCAGTGGTCCTCAACAAAAGAGTGTATTTTCCATAATTTGTCCAGTCATCCAACTGCATGGTGCTCACTTGTACATCCTCACCTTTCTTGCAGCACTGTTCTCTGTGAGGGTTAGCACGCCCATTGTGACTTGGTCCTGATCCCCCAGGGCATCCCATGTGTCAGTTATGTTCTATATTCTTCAATGAAAGGAAAAAGAAATTAAAGCATTGAGAAATGTGCAAGTTATTATTTGCTTATTTGCTTCCTATTCCTATAGATACCTCTTAAAAAGAAAACAAAAACAAAACAGCAAAAATTAAGATTTCCTAGTTAAAGAAAAACCAAACCAACCAAACAAGTAAAGGAAAAAACAAAACAAACAAACAAAAACACAAATGAAAACAAAACAAAAAAAACAAAAAAAAACCAAAAACCCAAACAAACAAAAGAAAACAAACAAACAAACAAACAAAAAAAACCAAACAAACAAACCAAACCAAAAAAAAAAAATCAAAAAACCAATAGCCTTCTAATACATCTCTACCTCTGGGCCTTCTTAGGAATATAATGTAAAGACTTGCATTATACCTAGGAGCTGCATTGTGCAGGTTTAAACCTCTGGTCTCTGCTCAGCTAAAGATGTTGTTGAAATCAATGGATATTTTCTGTGAAGAGTATTATTTGGCAGTATCATTGCAAAATTTATTCCCATACCTTAGGCTTCCCTAACCAGTTCGTTGCTTTCCTTGACACTTACCTCTTTATGTTGACATTGTCCTATACAGGTTTTCTAGGATCATTGATTTTAGTGTGTATACATTTGCTTCAAAGGCTCACTTTGCATGACTCAAGGTTAAATACATTTATGCTATACAGTCGTATTAGGCAACTGAGCTCTGATTTATAAAGTATTGATATGTGCCTTAAAACATGGCTAATTCAAAGCCAAGCTGATCTCTGCTTGCTTTGAATCTTAAAATGAATATATTTCCTAAAATACATTCTGCATCATGCACATAGATGACTTTTGTCACAAACTCAGAAATTAATCAGGTTATGGTAGGTACAATACTATGCATTTTTTGACACTGGCATAATCATACCATAATTTACTATTTGAAGTGGTCTATGCATTATAAAGATCTCAGCCTGAGATTAGCTTATCTGTATTTAGTGTGCTTACAGCTGGGAAGCCCTTACACAAAGTTAACAGCTAACACAAGCGACAAAATGGGGAAAAATGGTAGAATTTTAAGCTACTTCTACAGTGGCACAAAAATAAATGCACTACTGCTAATATAATTTTAAAATTATAGTGGTGCATCTTGTGAGCTCATCTCCAACATGTGGGGATGCTGAGCCCTCGGCAGCTGAGGTGCAGAAACACCAAGGACAATCACACTGTGAAGGGTGACCTGGAACGGCTCAGAAGGGCTCGCAGCTGCTCTGAAACCCCAGCTTCCTATTACACGGGACAGAGCTTTTTTCTGATGCTATTTTGAGATGCAAGGTAAAAAGAAAAGATAGGCGGGCAGTAAAGCAACATACCCAGAGCTCAAAAGGAGGGGAATCTTTGCACAGCAAGAGATTTTAATTTTTCATATGTAAGTAGTTTTCGTTTTCTGCTTTTTCATCCCACAGGTAGTTTGGAGAGTGTCATGAGTTACCATTGAATTAATTTACAACCAGCAGATTAACAATTTTTCTTTCCAAGTGTTGAAAATTGATACCTGGAATTATATATATTCTTTCACGGGCTCTGGTTGTGGTTGCTTACCATGAAGTATCCGACCGCATGTCATGTGAAAACCCTGGCGTAAGGACATAGGGAGCAGGTGATTCTTCCTCACTGAATAGAGTAAAAGACAGACCCCAAGTTTCTAAAATTTTGCTCTGAAGGTAGTAGATAATTTAAACAATATTACTTATAAGATTAACAGAGAATTGGTGCCCTCGAAAGGATGCACTGCTGTTTTGTTTCTGCTTTCCAGAGCACTACTTTGTAACTTTTCTCTTACACCTAGCCAAGAAATACACAAGCAGGCAAGCAGAACACACCCTGCTCCCTTATGCCATAGCAACTTGGCGGCCAGCAACGCTGCCCACAAAAACAACTGCTAAACGCTGAACTTCTTTTGTGTTGAAGGATTTGAAGTTAAATTTATTAATCATTTACGACAGAAGAAACGTGGCAGTGTGAGACACCTCAATTTGATGCAGTAAGTTATCACATACTTCCACGGGATCTTTTAAAATGCAGATTTCTTACAGTCTTCATGTTTTAATGGAGTATAAGCATATATTAATAAATTATTTGGCTTCCTATGAGTTTGTAGCATACCCTGATTAGCTGAGAGGGGAGAATATTTTAAGCAGACCTTCCAAAATTTTGATAGTAATGAATAAATATCATATTAATATATATTATGGAGCTGTATGAGGATAAGTGATTTGGTTGACGTCTCATTAAGAGGCATATTTAATACGCAACAGAAAATTATTTGCTCTCCACAAACAGGACCGCAACCTTCAAGCAATAGCTGCTCACACGTCTCAATTAAAATTAATAAAAACAGATTAAAAAAATGACAGGGGGAGGGGGAAGAGAAATAAAAGAGCGAGAAGAAACCATCGCAGACCGAGGGAAGGCTTTCCCACATAACCTCATCTTCTGTGAGTCCTGGCTACTTCGCAGGTTGTTGGCAAGGGCGAGGGACGGCTTTGGCAACTCTCTGCTTTTAACTCCCGGCACCCCGGGGCGGGGGCTGCGGGCGGACTCCCTCTCTCCCGTCCCCGTCCGCCCGCACACCGCCACCCTCCGCAGCGTCCCACCGACCCAGAGTGGCCGCGGGCCGTCGGGCCGCCCAGCTTCGCACCTCGGCGGTGCCGCCGGCGGCGGGCAGCGCGGGGCCGGCGGGGCAGGCGGCGGGCCGGGGTCGGCGGGCGGGGCGGGCGCCGTGAGGTCACTGCGGCCGGGCCAATGAGCGGCGCGGCGCGGCGGAGCCGGGCGTCCCTCGTGCGGCGGCTGCATGGGGAGGGCGGCGGCGACGGGCGCGGGGCGAGTGGTCCCGACGCGCCCCCGCCCACCCGGGGGCCGGGACTGAAGGGGCGGTGCCGCTGCCCGAGCACAGGTGCGGCGGTGTCGGTGTCGCGGGCGGGAGCGGAGCGCCCTCCTCCCGGCGGCGCCCGGCGGGGGATGTTCCGGCCGCCGGGGGCGCGCCGCCCGTGGGAAGCGCGCTCCTAACGCCACCTGGGCGTCGCAGGGAGCGCTCGGCGCGGAGCGGGCGGTCTGGGGTCGCCGGGAACCGGGCAGGTAGGAAGGAGGAGAAACGCCGTTTCGGGCGGGACTGAGGAGCTTTTGTGCGTCCCGTCCTCCCCAGCGTGCGCGGTTGTCAGCGGCGGGGAGCGGCGTCCGGCGCAGCCCGGGCCGGCAGCGCAGCGGGGCTCGCCGCGGGGGAAGTTGTGCGGTCGCCGCTTCGAAGCGGTTGAGCAGCCTCAGAGCCCTCTGCCCAGCCGGGGCCGGGGGCCGGGGCTGTGGCAGCGGCGGCGGCCGCCGGAGGGCTCCGCGTACCGCGGCGGGGCTGCCCCGCTCCGGGGGGACTCGGAGGAGCGGCCGCTCCCGAGGGCTGCTGCGCCCCTCGAGCGGCGCGGCCGCCGCCGTGCGCCCCCGGCTCGGTGGGGTCGGGGATCGCGGCTGCACGGTGCGGCGTCCCGTCGTGTGGCGGCTCGCCGCGGAGCCCGGAGCGGGGCTAGTGCCGCCGCCGGCTGTCGGGCTGGTGCCGCTGGGGCAGCGAGGAGTGCTTGGCGGTGCGCGGCCTCCCCCGGGCAGGTGCTCGGTAGTCCCCGCGGCTGTGCCGTGTCCGCTCCGCTCTGGGTCCAGCGAGGCTCCTCGGGATTGCGCGCCGGAGCGCGGGCTGTGGTGCGGCCGTAGTTTGGGAAGGCATCGGTGGGTAGGGTGCGCGCTGAGAGCGCGCCCGCACGAGTGTCTGAAGCGGAGCCCGAGTGTCTACTTAGAACCAGAACTAGCCGTATTCCCGTTAGTGTCGCGGCAGAGAAACCCACCCAAATGGACTCGTATGCCGAGCTATGGATCTGCTCATGTGGGTTTTCATACTGATTAACTGCCTTTTGATTGCCTGGGATTACTCTGGAAAAACGCAAATCCCAGCTAATATCTGTGCTGACCATATATAGAAGTAATCGCAGACAGAAGTACTATAACTTCAGTATTGCTGACACAGGTCGAGAAACTTTAAAAACAGCAAGCAAAAGCCAGGATTTTTCCTGAGGATGTTTTTGTCCAAGGGATGTATTTTCTTGTTTGCATCCTACATTGACTGAATTATTTCTACTTTCTGTTTGCTTGTTTACCTGCCTATACACCTCGAAGTTTGTGAATGATATATTGATTTTATTTTGTCTGCCTCTGTTTAATCTGGCAATGTTTGGTTTGCTCACTTGTGTTGGACCAGGACTGCAGCAGGGAGTGCTTTTTCCGGAATGGAAGCCTGGTTTGATGGCTTTCAGAAACATGCCTCAGCTTGGAAGCGAGCACATTGCTCATACAGTACCATTTTCCATAGTGTGGAAGAAGTATTGTAGGATTTTCTGATAATGTGTGTTTTGTGCTCTCTTAAAAACAAAACAAAAAACCATGGAGTTGTTTGGTTTTTTAATAGCTCTACTATTGCCAGTAGCTTTTATGTGTGCATTATTGTCTTATGGTGCAATATGAAGGCGACATTTTTCCAATGCTGAATCTCATTCAAAGTAATGTGCTTTTATTTCGGTGTCATGTGCATGTTAACAGGGTAACTCCAGCAAGAGGGAACAAGAATCTGTTGACTTGAACTGAAACACTGAAAACAATTCTCTTGGGCTGCTTTGGATATAGCAGTTTTGCTGGATTTTATTAACAAAGAGATGAAATGCTCCAGGGATAATCCAGTATGAAATTCATCTGGGTTACTGGCAGCTATCTCAAAACATGTTGCAAGTTCTTTTCTTCTACCAGATACACCTTGCCATCAAAAGCAGAAATTCAGTTTTGTATGTTTTCATGCTTAATTCAAAAGAAATAGAACCTAACATAATTTATTACAGAAACTGTCATGAGGTGTAAATTCATCTCATTTTCAAGTAGATGAATAGTAGCTTTCTGGAGGGAGCTGACTGCATACGTCATATCATGCATCTGTATAGTGTCAAGTACAGTGCATTTTTCTTTCTGTTTCTGAAAAAAAAATCATCTTATAATTTATATTCATTTATATTATTATTATTCATCTTATTTTGGAGCAGCAGTCTCAGAGGTAGGTTTTCATAGCGAAAACCAGCCATGGCCATATGAAACATTATAAACACGATGCTTAATGGTGCCTTAAATTACAGTTCTAGGTATTAGTGTTAAGGAGTAACATGTCTTGGTTAATTTGTAAGCTGGTCTAAAAATTGTCACTACATTCTTCATTCTAAACCTATAGTAGCTCCTCTAAAACTATCCAACCTCCCATTCTTGAATAAGTATTTGGACTTTAGTCTTAATGCCATGAATGTTTTCAGGGTCAAATCCTGAGATGCTAAAGAAAATCTTGTGATGACTAATGTGGAAATTTCTTCCACATGAACGCTGCAGTGCTATGGTTCTTATGTTCATATCTTCTATTCTCCCTCAGTCTTCATTGTAGCAGACAGCCTAATTGTGTACTTTGTGCCAGCAATTACTGTGCTTACGCAGTGTTATGTGACTCAAAAAGGAAGGGGTGCAAAAGGTGCTTGACTCTAGGAAAATGTTTGAAGTGATCTGGATGACCTTAATTAATATTGTTCATTATCCTGTTATGTCTTGTTTGCCGTTAAGAGGAGATGGTGTTCTGAGGAGGAGGCAAAGTATCTGCAATATCTGAAGGCAATGAAAGCTCTGCTCAGTACGTGTAAACACATGGCTGCTTGGTTTAGTACAAAATATGATGGAAGGGTTTGCTAATATTAATGGTATCCCTTACTGTAACGACAGATTCTCATTTAGTGAAGATATATAATTAAGCTTTAAAATAAGGAGCAGTATCTATAAGATTATGTGGGGGAGGATATGCAATGCTGTCTCAGTTTCCTTATCTGTATTTAAGTACCATAGTTGGTCAATTTGTAACATGTTTAAATGGATCTGTAAACTTGCAACAAAAAGAAAGAGCCTGGTAACATCAAAAGTTGTCAGTTTCACAAATCCATTCAATAGTGTTGCTACTTTCTCTGTCACTTCGTCCTCTCTCTCTTTTCTACTGAAGAATATCAATTCTGCTGGGCTGCATGGTTGCCGTACATCTGAAACTGTCAGAGGTGCTGGGAAAGTGTCTGTCACCTGCACCTCTATGAGCACAAATTATGCCTTCCAGTCCACCCAACAGTGTTGCAGCATATACTAGGCTATGTTCCTGATGGTGTTGGGGTGCAAAACATTATAAATAAATTTAGTATAAGCCTGGTGTGCCATGATTAGATTAAGACTTCATGCTCAGGAGTTGTTTATGTTTTATTTTTGTTTTAAGAGAGGATAAGAGCAGGCTGCAACATTTTCTATTTCTTTCCTTGGTTGAGTGCCAGCAGAACACAACCTTGTCCATGCACGCCTGGCTTGGAGATTCAGTGAGGGCAAAGAGAGAATCCATTCTTGTGAATGTAAAATGTTGAAATTACTGACTGTAAAATAGGTGACGATGAACAATTAACCCCCTTGCATATTTAAAGTACATAGTTTCATGTTGGAGGTGTCTGTTGGTCTAAAGGAGGGAAGGCTCAAGTGAGTTTCTTTATTAAATGTATGCAAACTGAAGGAATAGTATTTTCTATGGTTGGAAAATCTTTGGAAAAACAAAAGATGTCAGTTATATTACAAATGATAAATAATCAGTTTCTGCAATGAGAGCTAGAGGTGGTTTTGTACTTCTCTAAATTAATCTTGATGGAGATAGTTACAGAGAAATAATAATACAGCCTCAATATGGATTATCAAGAAGTGTTTTCCTGGGTATGATTTGAAAATGCAGATACTTGTCAGTGTCATTACCTTTCCCCACTCTATTTTCTTTCTAAAGATGGAGTAAAAAAACCCCACCTGTTTAATTTAAAACAACTTCCTGCAAGCAAATTCAAAGTTTTGTTCATTTAGCCCAGTGCAATACAGCATTTTAGCCACAGTATCAGAGAACACCAAAGATCTGATAAATTGTTCTGTTCTCTGTTGTGGGCCTTAGGCCTGGGCTTGATCTCCAGGAGGTTATGGCTGCTCTGCAAGTTTGTAGAAGGTTCTTGTAGGGGTAGTGAATGTGACTGCGGCTTCCAGGATTGCTTGTTACACTCAACAAGTTGATAGACTTGTGCTCTATAATGATATATGTTTCGGTAATTTTTATATTTTTCCTTTCCCTCCCTGGATAAGAAGGCTGTGTGACGTGTCAGGTTAATCTCTCACATTATTTGGATGATAATCTGTCCTTCTTCATTTCCGTGGGAAGGAGATGAATTATGGCATACAAAGGTTAATAATAATAAAAAGAACACCCTCACTCTAACTCTTACAAATAAGTTCATAAGTGACAAATTTGGAAGGAAGGAATTAAAAAAGATGTTTGAAGTTACTAGGACATGTATCTGGGTTTATATCTCTTCTCTAAAAGAAAACAATCTAATCTTGATGCCAGGGTTTGGCCATGGGGCTATGTACAATATTGTTTGCCTGCTGAGCTCTAGCTGTGTTTGTGTGTAACATTTTGTCCATTACTACCTTATTTGACAGCATTAGGCATACTGGAGCCAGATGCTGAATGCTCTTGTTGGACCTTTAAGACTCCATGTGAAGCATGGAGGGACAACTTTTCAGGTCAAATGTATAAAGTCATGACAACATACATCGTCCTGCAGCCTCGTTATTCCCGTCTGTCCTTCTGATTATTAGGAGAAGACCCTTCCAGCATCTAGATTAATGGGGTTTAAGAAAGCCTCCCAACATTCCTTCATGAAGGTTTGAGGTATCAGCTGTAGTACCTAAAGGAAATAAACATGACAGTTTTGAAGGGCAAAAATGCTATCTATCATCCACAAGGATTTATAAAAAGCCTCCATTATTTCATTATGAAATAAGTAAATTTGAGTCCAGTAATTGTGTAGGATTCTAGTAGTGGGAAATATGTTATTAAGGCTGTCAAATCATACATTAAAAAAATCTCACTAAATACGTAATGAAGAAGCAAAGCATTCCACTTCCTTCAGCCTTGCACTACAGTCACATGGAGCCACTCTATACACTTTATAGGATTGAAATAACAAGCCAAGCCTTAAAAAAACCCCAAAACTTTAAATACCTTGTAGAAGGTCCTGGGCTACCACAAAACCAAATAATTTGGTGAGATAATATCGGTCTTGGTGTAGAAAATTAATTACCTCTTTTGGTTTTGTTTGACCTGGAAAATACTTGTCTGCTTCATGGCTATTAATCAGGGATGAGAATAAGCAGGTCATTATCTTGAAGCAACATACTTTCATTCACTAAAAATGCCGAAGCAGGGTCCCTACAAAACAGTGTCAAAGCTGTAGAGAAAAGTATTCAATTGCTCTTCCAGATACTTGTCCCACAGGGCTCTATTATGTATGAAAGGAGACACATCCTGGTGGTCTTATGGGAATTCCTGGAAAATGACAGAGCCAGGGTCTGTCTCGTGGTATTAAGGCAGCAATATTCATGCTGCATGTGCTGAAGCATGAAATATCCATTATGCTTGCTTTTATAGATGCAAGCTCTGTATTGGTCACCTATGCAAAATCTTACTGCCTTTTTTTTTGGGGGGGGGGGGGGGGGGCAGAAGCCTGTTAGCACTTTCCCATGTTTCTGTAGTAAAAATTAATAGCGCTAATTGCCACTTCTTTTATCAATAATTTCTGAATCAACACGAAGTATTGCTATAGCAACAAATCCTTTCGAACTTCACTGCAGGCAATTAGTAGGAGAATTCAATCTCGATATGTAATAAGCACAATTGTAAGAGCTATTTGAAGGATTAAGGAATGAACTTTTTGAAAAGAAGGGGAGTAATGCAAACACTCAAAACTGTCATGAAAGAACAGAACCTGAAAATTTTCAGCATTCTCTTCTTATTAATCATCTCCAGTTGCTGTAAAAAGATGCATAGGTGCTTTGAACAAAGTAATTACAGCATACTGTGTCTTCTCAGAGAAAAAATACATCATTCTGTGAAATATTCTGGAGATTTTTGGCTCTGATAATAATATTAATAATAATAGTAATAATGTTTTGATTTAAGCTGTTGCATCTTCTCTCAAAGTATCATTGTTCTTCAGCCCTGAGGATGAAGTGCAGGAAAACCCTAAGTAGGTTTTAGGATTAGCTGTACAGGAAATAATCCAAATTTATGAAGCCAGAATTAGATGATGCTTTATCTTTGCTTTTTCACCAGTTGAAGCATCTTTTTCATTGGAGTGGATTGGTATTTGCATTTTACCTTGTCATCTCTCATGATAAGACACAAGAGGGAAGTTACACATACATGCACACAAAAATCAGAAGGTATAAGGGGTGCAGAAATGTAAAATACCCAAGGAATACTGAAAAAAAGTTAAAGGTCTGGCACTGTAAGTCTATGATTGATGTTATTACCTGTGACAGATTTTGAGGTAGTGAAAGCTTATAAATCTTTAGGGGGAGCTGTGTTTCTAAGGATGCTGATTGCATTGAGAAAAGGTTCTGTGAGAAGAAAGTATAAAGACAGGTGAAGGGTAAGAATGATAAAACTATAAATTAAGGAAATTAAGAAGGTAGTCTAAGGAGGGGCAGTGCTTGTAAGAGGGAGGTCTGAAGGGAGTATCTTAGGTTCCTGTGACTCTTGCACACATACAAGACAGAGAAAATAAAGGGGAACTGTGAAAGACCCAGAAAAAAAAATGAACAATGTGACCCTAGGTGTTGAGGGGAGAACAGTCCTGTAGTAGATATCCTGGGAAGGACATGATGGTTTCCTGGGGAGAAAAGGTTGTTTTGTGGATTCCTCCTTCAGTTAATGAAGTGGGTGGCTTCTTAATGGTTCTTTGCTAGATGTCTAGGCTGTGTCTTCTGTGTATTATCAAAGTATGTTTCTTCCCTAGCAGTGCCCCCACAAACCAGCAGACCATCTGTGGTTACCCTGGCCAGACTGTTTGCCTTGCTGATAATAATTGGGAGGAAATAAATACTGAAAATGCAATGGCATGCAAGGCCACACCTCTACAACTTTCTCTTGTCAGAGCACCACTTCTTGGAGAGCCTTTGAGAGCCCTCTGCATAGTGTCAAAATTACCATTTTCAAATAGTCAAAGTTTTAAATGTCTTTTCAGGTTGTATCTCATTATACTTCCTTTTATTAGCATAGTTATGTGGTTTTTTTAACTAGGAAATCTTTAAGAAAATTCTGCAATAAAAGCTGAAAGACCATTACAAAAGACAGCAGTAAAGAAATGCTGAGTGTCTTTTACTTCAAGGATTCTTGGAAGACAAATGATCCCTGGACTATTTATTTATGTAAATATTGTTCTAAAAGTTCTGTTGCAGAATGCATCTAGTAGCTCAGATAGCATCTGAGTAAAGTCAGTTTAGCAGTGTCTCTTAAGGAGAGATTGGCAAAAAAGGGTTGTAGTCCTCTTAGGTTTTGAGCTGCTGAGGAAAATTCAAGGAAATGTAAATCTAGTTTGGAGGCTTTCAGGGTAGGCTTCTGGATTTCAAATGTCTTTGTATTATTTTTCTGACAATTGTTTTGCATAAAATCGTCTTTTGTTTTCTGTGGAAAGAGATGGAAAAAATCACTCAAGAATAAAAAATATATTCTCTGGAAGAGACAAGAAATTGATCTCTAGTGTCTGGAAACAGTATTAAAAAAATCTAAGAATAACTTGAGAGCAAATGCTGGTGAAAGGTCTACATTGAAGGAAATATGTGTGAAAGGGAAACTTGCAGAACTACAACTCAAGGGGTAAAGGATTGTGCTGTAGAAAATAGTTGCCAAAAATACTCCTATGCAATGCAAAGGGAACTCATAGAAAAGCAGTGAGAATAATTTGTAGCTCCCATATCTGGAAACTGCATTTCAATAACTACTGGCTGGTCACGATGTGTTAGGCACATGTATTGGTTCTCCTTTTTCTTGGTGCAAATTTTCAGTGTGATATGGGCATGCATCAACAAGTCTGAAGGCAGTGTCTGACATTCCTGTTGATGGACAGTCATAGGTATATGCCTTGGATTGTCAGGTTTTTCCTTTTCAGTCCCACATGTACCTTTCACTGGAAAAGCACAAGGCCTGCTAAGACTTTCAAATAAAAATGTTTGAGTAACTGTTAGTTTTCCTCCTGTTCCATTCAAAAAATTCAGTTGTTTTGTGAAAGCAAGTGTATGGAAGGTGAAGATGAACTGTACTTTTCAGAAGCAGCAGACGGTGTTTATACTGTTCACTACTGAGCCAGTAATTTTCATTCTCATTCAGCTAAATGAAAGCTGTGTTTGTTTGCCAAAGAGAACTCTGAGGCAAAAATATGCAAGCAAGATTGAAAAAAGTTTTGTTGGGTTCACGTGGCTGGATTTTGGTAGCGGGGGGATGCAGAGGCAGGCTGTTTGTGAGGCGGCTGGAAATTTCTCAGATGTCAGATGAAGCCAGCAGCTCGAAGATAGTCCCACTGCTGGCCAAGGCTGTGATGGTGGTAGCACCTCTGGGATGCCATATTCAAGACAGGAAAGTGTTAGCGTGCAGGACAGCAGCTCTGTGGATCCAAGCTCAGTGAAGAAGGAGGGGGAGAGCAGAGGTTCCCCAGCAGCCTCTGGTGAAGCAGCTGTCCCCCTGCAGCTCCTGGAGATCCGTGATAGAGCAGATATCCACCTGCAGCCCATGCAGGAGGCCTGTGCCGGAGCCGGTGGGTGCTCGAAGGAGACTCTGACTCTGAAGCTTCTGGCAGGATCTGTGGGCCCAGGGGGAGGAGCAGGTTTTCTGGAGCTGGAGCAGGTTTTCTGTTACAAAAGCCTGGATCGGCTTTGCTTGTGACCTTGCAGGGGACAGTTGGATCAGTTCATGAAGAAGTGCAGTCTGTGGGACAGACTCAGCTTGTAGAAGTTGGTAGAGGACTCTCTTGGGGGAGGGACCCCTATGCTGGAACAGGGTAAGAGTATGAGGATTTCTTCCCCCTGAGGAGGAATGTGCATTAGAGGTGATGTGTGATGAACTGTGAGTTTCTCCTAATTGAGGGGGGAGGAGTGTTTTTAAGATATGGGTTTAATCATCATTATTCTACTCCAATTCTGACAGGGAAAATTTTACAGCTTGTTTCCAAAGTGGCAGTCAGTGAGTGATCTCTCCTTGCACTTGTGTTGACCCTTGAATCTTACGCTGCATTTTCTTTCCCCTGCTCAGTTTTGGACGGGAGTGATAGAGCATCTTTGTGGGCACCTGGTGTCCAGCCAGGGCCAACAAAAAGTTTATAAATACAGCAGTAGGCTGAAGCTTTACATGCTGAAACTTTTCAGGGCACTGAATTTTACTTCTGAACTCTACTCTCAAATTATGGTTGTGGTAAAATCAAACTTTTAAATGCCCGAAATGAAAGAATGCTGATGATGTGACTCTTGCAGGCTGGCAGCAATAATAAGGAGAAAAAACAAATATGATCTCAAGTTAACTTGGAATAAAGCAGGGCGTGAAAAAGCTCATCTTGCCTAATTTCCTTCCTACAGTTTTAGTATATTTACACAGTTTTATGTTGTCATATTTGCAAGCTAAGAAAATGGAGTTTCAAAGATAAATATGATCAGGTATGTTGTTTCCAAGAAGAAAATATTGGAATTGAAACAATTTTAATGTACTGATTACTTTTTAATGTTGCAAAATACCTAATTTAGCAACCCACTAGTTATTGGCGTGAAGAGATGTTATCCTCGTTTCATCAGTTGGAAACTTGCCATGGTGCAGGGAGTCATGCAGGTGATTAGTACCCTTTTCTGTGTCAGATATGATCAACTTCTTTCATTTGATATATTGTTGCTGGGTGGATTGTTTTGTTTCTAGGAATAACGCATCCCTTTTACAGCAGCTGTACAGTCTTGCTTCTCCCTCTCTTAAATTTTGATGTTGTACTGTTTTTATAGAAGGCAAGGAGAGCAAAGGTTTCATAAAAAAAAAATAAACCCCCACCAAAAAAAAAAAAAAAAAAAAAAAAAAACACAAAACCAACCAAACAAGCAAAAAACAGGCACAATCCCAAAATTGTATCCTTTTGATTTACCAGATGGGAAAATTTCCTGGGTGGATATGGCATAATAATTTATTTGCATTGTATATTGATTAATGTACCAAGAACATTAGAATACTGAGGACACTTGGGCTGCAGACTTTTGTGGTTGTGTGACTTGTATGACTCTGATTCTGCTTTCAGATTCTAGTTAGAATTGGGTGTTGCAATGTCATTAAGGAAAGTGCTTCTGAATCTTAATGCTGGGCATACTGAAACCCTGGATTACCAGACTGGTCCTTTGAATTACTCTGGGTTTTTTAATTTTTTTTTTTGTCTTCAATTTACCATGTGTTTGAAGCTGAGGTTGTTTCTTTTTAGCCTGAGCAGCTATTTTTTGTTAAATATTTATTTTTTACTACCGTAAAAATAACGTTTGATGGCCTTTCACTTGGTTTTTCAATTGGTAATGCTGCTGCTTCTGACCTGAGAGTAAACAAATTCAAGGCTTTTTCAACTCATTGGTAAGCCATTTGAATTTACAATGTTAAAATATTTATTTAATTTTTGCACAGATCGCGAAAAGTCTTGCACCTAACTCATGGCCAGTTGCAGGTTAACGTTGTCAGTTTAGGGAATGTAAGATGATTACCATACTGTTTGTGACAGAAGTATTAAAAAGAAACATTTCTGTAGGGCATTTGAGAAGTCCAACAATTAAGATTAAGGTTATGGTTGAGCCTGAATATATTCATTAGAGAACTGTAGTGCTGATATTAACTTTTACCCTTCTGTTTCTTTCCTCCTCCTCCTCTCCCAGCCTTTAATTCCAAGTGTCCAGGATTATTAGTGATTAAGAGCAATGCATAAATGCAGAAAAGGTTCACTATTCGTGTTTGACTAGCTCACGCAGAAGGTTAAATTTAAAAGATACCATATAAAGAGGAAGCACTATGGGAGTGTTCTTACACTGGGTGGTTGTATGTATGCACAATCTGACTGTTTCTGTCTGACGTAAAAATGTGGGGTGGCACCAAACACTGTTCAGCTTAAGGTTGGGTTTTCTTTCTGTTTTGCATTTGGACCAACTGAGGTTTCACTTCAGTCTATACTTCACTTTCTTTTACTTTTATTTTTTTTTTTTTTTTTTTAAGCTCAGACAAGGAAAAGCACAGGGCTTTTTTTCTGCTCATTTTACTGGTATGTTTCTCTATAATTTTTTTGTTTTCCTTTTTTTTTTTTTTTTCCTACTAAAGATAGACTCTTGGTTAAATTGGAACAGAAACGTGAATGTTAGAAGAGTGTGGCCAGTCGGTCCTGTTTTAGCTAATGATGTGCTTGGAGTCTACGTGTGCAAAATATAGTTCAAGGCCATTCCTAATCGACTTAAGAAAAATAAATTGAAATAAATATCCCCAAACTATTTGCATCTGTTAAATTATATTAATTTAAATGAGATTAAACCTATAATATATGTATCTATTTTCATATGAAGATAAGCTTAAGCAATATTCTTCCTCTGATCCTAGTTCATAGTAACAACCAGACCAGAACCTTTCATTTGGGGATTATAACTTCCCTTTTGAATTTCTAGTCTTGTCTTTTTTCCTTCTGTTTGTTAGCTGTATGTAATTTTTCCAAATGTTCTTTTTTATACATTATTTGCAAGTTTGTTTCTAATGCAGTGATCTATCTATATATATTAAGATTAGTGAGAATCATGGAACTGGAATAAACAGTCTAAATTGGTAATTATTCAGAAAAATCACAAGAATAGAGGTTTTTAGTCATAAAATCTTGGGTAGGAAGTTTTGGTTTTATTAATAGATGTCAGATGTGGAAAAATACATGAACTATTGGAGAAACTTGAGTGAAATGTCACACATGAAATAGAATTGAGATTCTGTAGAAGGAATCCCTCTTGTTTTGTGCATGTGAAGGTAAGAAAGTCATATTCTGAATCAGCCTGTAAGAGTGAAAGATCCTTGATATAGTATAGCAGCATTAGTAGTAGAATTAATGATGGATTTGTGTTGTTTTGGCATTTTATCATTCCAGCAATATTTGGACAGAGCTGAGAGAGGTAATTGAGAGCTGAGTAATACATAGAACAAAAAGATGAGCAGCTAGTGACTCTTATCAGTAGGCTGTTGAAAACTGCTTGGGGTTTCAATGATATTAATAAGTTATTTGACTGCATTATTTAGAAGCAAGGCTTTACCTTGCTTCAAAATTCTTACTTTCGGGATTTAGTGAAATGTTATGTCCACTGGAATATTGTGCAAATATGTGGAAATGGCTTCAGCAGAAATGTAGTGCAGAATTCTTTAAAATTGATAAATAACTATATTAAAATTTTATTCAGTAGCAAAATAGTTATTAAGTGTTTGCTAGCCATCTGAACTTTACCTAAATTGATGATCATATAAAGTTAACAAAAATTTCAGAAATGGGCGAAAGAAAGGCGATTGAAAGAAGGAATTTATGTTTCCGAGTCTGTAATGTCACTACAAGATGGCACAAAATTGAATGTGCACAGTACGTTTGACTGAAAGCTGGTTTTACTTCTATAATTGTAAATATTGTGTGCAGACAACCATAGAAGTATATTGTGACATTTTCTCCCCAGGAGGTTAATGTAAAGAAATGTGTGCTAACACCAGAGTGGTTATGAATTAGCCATGTCCTGTTAGCTCAAAGTTACTTATATCAATTGCTACATCCTTTGAAATCATCTACAGAATAGCAACTATGTGCACTCAGCTTCTGCCACCCCTGAGAATTTTAAATAACTACAGCTGAAGCTCTTTAGGCTTCTTGAGGGGAAAAAAAAAAGGCAGTCTGTAAGCAGACATGTGTACCAGCTGCTTTGTTTTCCTTTTGCACCCTTGGTGTTACACACTTTGGTTCTGTCTTGTTTGTTGATCTTTCTGAGATGGAAATGAAAATGTCAGCTGGTTGTTGTAGTTCCCATACTGGAAAAGCAAGTGTGTAAGTAGTGAATTGCGAATTCCCCTGTTGATATTTAAATGCTTTGATTACCAATCCTGTATTTCAGGAGTTCCTTGAAATTGTTTTAATGAGAGTTGAGCTGAAATACTGAAAACTTCAAATGCTACAAGGACACTTTATTGCATTACAACTTCAATAAGAAATGTGAAAGAAGTAACTCTGGCCTGAGGAATTTGTTTGCTCTTCTGACAAAGCCTGTAAAAATTACTTAACTAGCTAAAGTCAAGGGGAACTTACCTGATTTTTCAGGCATGGCCTATGAATCTCTGTTGTTCCATGACAACTATATTACTACCTTGTGAAACTTAAACTCTCTAGCTTAGGTGGCAGATGGACATGATATTGTCTGATTTTCACTGAGTTAGTGCTACAAGATTTCCCCTTTGCTGTTCCTGTTAATTCTCTAGGTTTAGTTAATACTTAGAGAGAAAGGAGCTGAGGACAGTTATCTTACTGCAGAGACAGGCTGGCCACCCAAGAGAGTTTGACTCTAGTCAGTGAGAAGGAATTGGGGAAGTTTTAATTTCTGTCATTCATAGATCTGAAGAGCAATTCTTCCAAACTTTGGCATTACCTTTATGCCTTGAAAATCTAGACAGATATTTTAGTTTCCACGAGACAGTGTAAGTTGTCTGATAGTGAGGTATGGGAACCTGAGGGCAATGGCAGGCATGAGATAATGGAAAGTGATGTTGAAATAGTTCCCTAGCATGTATCCCTGACTTGGAAATGTGTAAGCATTCACAAAGGCGCTTTTCAATGAGGGAGAAATGTCAAGATTTGGCTCCTGGAAGTCTTTGTATATAATTTTAACATGACTCTGTCATGGTAGGATGCAGCTGTATCCTAAAGTACTTGTGAGTTTGTAAACTGCTGGTTACCAATAAATTTTCAAGGGTTTGTTTTTTTGGGGGTTTTTTATCCCTTGAAAAATGGAGCTGGTAATCTACTTTAACAAAAAGCTCCCCTACTCCCAAAATTTGCTATAATTCTGTGGCTAATCCAATGAAACAATGACCCTGATGTGGGTCATATATTTGTGTTTTTTTCTGGGTGTTTGGCTTGAGGAAGTAGTTTGGAAGTGTGCTTCCAGTTTCCCAGCCACCTGTTACAGCTTTCTTTATTGAAACTGTTTGTTATTTCTGAGGCTGCTGTATATTTCTTGCTAAACTATAAGGCTGTAGTAGTCAAATATTTCCACAAGCTGGGTTGCTAAAAAACCCTTTGGTGACAAATGTAAGCCGGTACTATCTGTCAGTATAGCAGGTGTGTTTCACCATTAATGTGAACTACAAGCAGAACCATAAGAATGTCACAGGAGAGAAGCAAATTGTGTATGTTGCAGAAAGAAAAGTGGGTACCACAGGGGTGGTTGTGGATTAAGGTATTTGGAAACTCTTTTACAGGGAATTGCGTAGATTTAGCAGTGTTCTTCTGCCCTATTGCTTTTAACCATTACCAGGGTGTAAAGAATTTCTCTATATGCTCATATAAATTCATTCCCTCCCACCTTTAAATGTGTCCCTCAGTTCCTGCACCTGAAGCACTGTAGTCTGGCAAGCCAGCAGAAGGGGTGAGGACATGGACAGCAATTGCCAGATCATCACAGTACAATAATTTTACCTAAATTATACTTTGACCCATAATTAATACAGGTCACTGCTGCCAGGTCACATTGTTGATCATGCTGAAAATCGTACAATGACAAGTACAATTCCTCTGAGTCATTTTGACTCCATGGCTTAAATAATCATTTTTGAAACACAGTAAGGAAACTGTTTATTTTGAAAATGCTTCTAAGAAGACCTAATCCCCTTTTGGGTGAATGGAAGAGTTTCTGCTATGGAATTACCCTTAACTATAGAAAGCAGTCAGGTTGAATACTGAAAAGGAAGCAGAAAAGATAGTTGTTCTGCTTTCTCAAGAAGTAAAGTGAAAAAATTTCTTTGGATTGGGTAGATTTGCTCTTTATCACAAGGGCTGAGTGGGACATCTTTGCAGGTCAAGATATGAGTTGATCAGGCAAAAAATGTGCTCTCCAGAGAGGACTTTGGACCAGGAATGCTTAGAAACAATCTAGCTCAGTGCCTGCACATAGATAAAAAGCATTCACTGGGTAAGAAGGGGGGATCATTAGCTTAGGATAGATCATTCATTTGCCGTACAAGGTAGCATCAGGTGCTTTGGTCTGAGAAGTTTTCAATATTTCTCCTTTTCCCAGAGAATTCCTCAAACATGCACCTTTCTGGTTTGCATTGCTTGTAGATCATGGTTGTACTTTTTGTAACCAGCTATCATATACCTGAGCAAGAGCTGCAGCCTTGCTGTCACATCCCTTGTTACTCCTTAGCAAATATCCCTCTTTCTGTCTTAATTGTAAGTCAGATGTTTTCCTCCTCCATGTATTTCATATCATGTGATATAGCTTCAACAGGAAGGGTCAGTGCCTATGTCTCATGAAGTTGCATGTGAGTGGCTTGGGGGATGGCTGCCCTGTAGCTGCAACCCCTGCTATCACTACACTGACCACTGAGCAGCCTTCCAAGAGCTATGCTTTGCCTTGGGCTTTTCGAGTTACCACTGCTTTGCCCAAAAGCTATAAAATGCAGAAATCGTGGCACTATCTCAGGAGTAACTGGGCTGTAACTGTCTGTGAAGCAAGGGCAGGAGCACGGCTGGGGCTGATGGTCTCTGTGTGTGCCTTGTTCCTGTTCATCATTCAAAGCCTTTGGAGACAAGCCCTGCCAAGGAGAAAAGTAAAGTCTCAGCTGAGTCCTTGGGAAGTCAGAAATGAATGCTTGAACCCATAGGTTTAATTCTGTGCTGCCTCTGAGGATACTGTTTGGCCTGACTGATAACTAAAATCTGTGCATGGACTTTTCTTTCAGATGTTAGTCTTTATTTACGCACCTTTTCTCTGCTGGTTGAGTGTAACATGTTTACCATTAAAAAAATATTGAAAAATAGTAATTTGGGTTTAAATAAATTGATTGTAAAATTGAATTTATTTGTTTTACAGTTTCATTTAAAATACAAAAGAGTTTATATTTCTGAGTTTCTTGTGTGGTTATAGTAATAAAGCAGAACAACTGTGTGGAAGGATTAAAAGTTAAGTCACTCCAAGTCATAAAGCAAAGCAAATTATTTGTCGGCAAAATTCACAGCAAAACTATTTTTAAAAACCCAAGCCAAAAATGCAAACCCCTTCATGCACAGTTTTGGCAGAGGTTATACTGTTGGAAGTTGTTTACTGGCAGCTTCTTTCAGGAATAATGACTAAATACATGTGTATATAAGCACAGTTCTGTAACCCCTACTTCTTGTTCATATTGCAGGAATCTGGCAGGACTTCCCATAAATGATAACTGCTCTTCAGTTTTAATTACATGCACATAGAAATATTATGCTTTTAGAAGCTCATAATTCCCTTCTTGTCATCATGTACAGTTAAGTGAGAAGTTTTATATTTTCTTGCTTATAGGACCAGATAACTTGCAGTGATGAGCAAGTGGGAGTAGGAAGAAAAGAGCTTTGTTCACTGAGTCCTATATAATTACTTTTAAAATTATGAATGAGTCAAGGCTAAGTTATCTGGGCATCTATGCATACTTAAGAGGTTAGTATAGGTACAGTAATTGCATTTCTTAGACAGTTTTCTTATTCTTATGTAAGTGTTTGCAAGAACACAAAACTTGCATCCAATAATAACTTCATATCACTAGGCAAAAATTAACATCAGAAAGCTCTTCCTGATATACTTAATTCCATATACAAAGTACTTGACTAATTTGGCCACAGAAGCTGTTCCATTCTCTCATATACATACATTCTTCATTGCCTTGATATCTCAGGGAATTTTGTTCTTGGGTGGAAGTAAACAAAAATGTTCTGTCTGCTATTTTAAGCAACAAGTGGAAACTTCCATGGGTGAAACAAAGAGTTGAAATATAAACTTAAACAGCTTTCAAGTTTAAGTTCAATTTTGGGGTTATAAGCTGCTTTTGTAAGACTTCACTGTCGCTTCATTGCTTCTCACAGATGCATGATTTTGCATGACTGCAAAACACTCTTAGCATTTCCCTGAGGTAATAGGAGGGAGGGGAGACTTGATTGAGGAGCTGGAAACCTTCACTCATCCATTTGAAGTCTCTGTTGGCTTCTGTAGTGGGAATCCACAAATGAAGAAATCATTTCACTAAAATCTCTGACTGTATGCTGTTTTTCCCTCATCTTCATCTAATTTTTGGTGTCTTCTAGGTGCTTTGTACATTGAGTCTAGAAAAACTCTGGTCTTGCCAAAAGCACTCTTTAGGTGCTATAAACATACTGTTTTGTTTATATACTCAGATTTTTGCAGGATCTTCTCGTGTACTACCCACTGTCAAAACAGAATTTGTAACTACTGGTGTGCCTCTTCTGAACTCTTGTTTTTGATTTGCATTTAAGCTGAAGGTGCCTGCAGTTGCATGTCATGTTTAGTATGCTGCTCTGCTATAGAGATAGCAGCCAAATAGAGATACTAATCAGTGGTATGAGACTCATAAAATAATCATACAAAGCTCATAATGATCCCAATTTGTCACTTTGGATACTGAATAGCCTTTTCTGGAATGCCACTGTAGATCTGTAAGAAATAAGTTGAATATCATTTTGATAATCAGATGCTTAATTGAGATGAATGATGTTGGAATTGATACAAACGTTGTGCCCAGTTTTTTCCCGGAAACATGCTTGATGGAAATGCGCACTGAATTCTTCCTCTGCAAGAGCCAAAATAAATTAATTAACTCAGAGAGCCTATTTAAGTTCAGTATGTTGGACTTAAATTTTTTTTCTTGATATTCATATAAAAAGCCTTAAAAGGAGAAGATAGTAACTGTTACTATGCCCATATATTAGCATTGTTAGTTCAGTTTCAGCCAGTTACATCTTTCTGGTTTGCAGCATTTATATAAAACATGCAATAGAATGTTGTGGTGTTTGTGGTCTGTTTGTTGTGTTTCCATCCTTAGTATCATTTTACTCAGTCGGACAGAAGTGTTTGTCTTTTCTAGAATCACATTTTTACTTTGCCATTTTGATCTCTGAAAACATGATTGACAGCAAGGCAAGAGTACCTAGATTATAGTTCAGTTTATTATGAGCCTAGGGCTATAGAACCAGTACTAGGGCAGCCTGAATAACAACATTCATTTTTTTTGAAGACACTCCCACTTTAACATGGTTTGAATTTTCTGTCATGAACCTTTTCTCTTTAATTTTCCCATTTCTTAAAATTATTTTAAAATAATTGCCGTTTGGAAAAGTGAAAAACCGCACCTGTGAGCTGAAGATTTATTGACATGAATTCTTTTCTCTTGTGTAACTGGTTTTAGAAAGTGTATGTTTTTATTATTAGCAAAACCCATTTTGAGATGGAGCAATTAATTAGGAAGTAATATGTAATCTGAGCAATATATATAGTTATTCTTCAGAAGGTGTATCAACAGATACTGTCAAATGTTACGTTTTAATAGCCCATCCTGATACGTACTTGTGAAGTTCCTGGTACTGTTACCATTGCAAAAAGGCTTTTCTGTGAAATATGACACAGATGTGGAACCATAGTATTACCTTGTTCTAGTTTCCAAACTGGACTAAATATTACTATAATCATAATGATGCTAGTCTAGTAATACCCATGAATGTTGAGGAGATTAAATGGTCGCATGCAGGAGGAATGCTGTTGTTGGAGTGGTTGAAGCACAAAGGTTTCTCTTACAGCTGAACCTTTAAAATCTGTGATCAAGGATGATCACACTTGCTCCTGAAGCATAGCAGCCTGAGGTCATGCAAGGACATGTAAACCTCTCACACAGGCCATATGCCGGTCAGGAAAGGTGAAGGATGCATTTAAACTGCAGATGTGATACAGTTTCCGAAATTGAAATTTTGTTGCTAGGTCAAGTTTAAGGCTTATCTCTATGAAGGTCATCAGATATCTGGTCACAAATAAACAAAGATTTGGTTTTGAAAGTATGACTGAAAAGTTTCCACTTCTGTGATGGTTGTCACTAACAGACTTGCGGGTTTTTGTTGCAGTTTTGACACACATAATAGTGACTGCCATAAAGAGACCATTTCATGTACGCTGCTTTGTTCTTTTCCCCTGAAATATCTACCTAATGCAAAATTTGAATTTTTTTTGTTTACCTATCAAAGTTTTTGTCTGTGACATGAGAATTTGTCACACCTTTTTGCATGCTGTGAAATATACCTAGCTTATTTATTTTGTATGATTTGCATAATTATACTTTACCAATATAGGAATTAGTTAAACATTGTTAAATGCTGTGAAAGCAGTTAACCTTTCACACTTCTCTTTAAAAAGTGCTGGTTTAAAACCATAATTCACGGGTGTGATATTGTAAACTTAATGAGATACTTCTCTCCAGTTTATATATGTTGTTCACCTTAGGACTAGCTGGAACTGTCTTCACATATGTGGTATCATTTGTTAATACATGTTAGAAAAGAGCCTTTGCTTCAGCATTTCCCTATCCATATGCATTTCTTTTGTTTTGTTACTGTATATTAGTATTGATAGTTGTTTTTTCTAAAAATTATTTTTACTTGACATGAGTACCAGTGTTTTTCCTCTTTGGCTATGTTGGACTCTTTTTGTTTATTCTACTGAAAGCATAAGTAAAGGTTACATCACTGTTTAATAATCTTTACATGTATGCATCTTGAACTGTTGGTGTGCCTTGCACCTAATTTCCAGTGTTTTTCCTTGAAAAATTGCTTAGCTTCAAACTCCATATTTCCTTTAAAATATATAGCAATTAACAGATGAACATAATTTTTGAGAAATAAAATCTGTTAAACTGAGAAGGGTGGGGCTTATTTATTTTCTATTAGAAAAATATTTTTTTTTGTTTATGCTTTTATGTTATTGGATTTGTTTCCTGTAAAATAAAAAAAAAATCTGCTTTCAGATATTCATGGGAAAACTTGAAAAATACTAATTGAAATCTAAGCCTCCAACGAAGACTATGGCCAAAATCTAGAACTACCTCCAAAGGTGATTGTATGGCTTTGTTTTATTTGCATGAAATTATGTTGATATTTAATATTCATAGGAGTAATATTAAGGTAGTATTTTCAATTTGTGGATGATCTATAAAGATATATTTAGGAAATGTTTGATGTGATGCTTAGAAGGCAAAAGAGGTATTTGAAGATTTTGCTTGTTTTTTTTTTTTTTTTTAGTGCTTCCAATTCTGTTTATGGTCTAATGTAAATTTAATGAGCTCTCTTGGCCTGAAATACCTTTTGGAATAAATGAAATTTAAAACTCATTCTGAAATTTTGTAGAGAAAGGAATAGGCATGTTTAGTCAGGAAACATGAAAATAAATTAGGTCAGTTTAATTGAGACTGACATTTTAATCTCTGTCTGAGTAACTGTGGTATATTATGAGGGCTGCTGCACTGTCTCATGCAGTGGCTTTTATCTGTATAAAGCATGGCAGTTGTTAATGCATGTTGTGTCCTGACTTGTTTAGAAATTAAAGCTGACCCAAACTAAAATGTATCTGCCATTTTCTAAAAACTACTCATTTTGCAGAAGTTATTTCTTCTTGATTTGTTTTTTAAATTCACCTTGGAAGTGAAGTGAACTTTGATCTATTCAATTAATCTACACTGTGCTTATGTAAAGTACCTAAGGCCCAATACTGCAAAGTTTTTCAAGTGGTTTAGCTTTCAGCTGTGGGAGGATGCAGACCCCTACTACCTCCCCTTCCAGTGTATTTTGAATTTATAGTTCCTTTGAATAATTTTACTTTATTCTAGTGTTTTTAGTCTCTAGAGAGAAACTACGCAACAGAAGAAATGAGCACCTAAAGTGCAGCTCAGAATTCAGGAATTTCCGTATAAAGAAATTTATGCCTTGCTTTTTAAGTGATAGTTAAAAATGTCTCAATCCTCTAATATTTCTGCCACAATAAAGTGAAAAGTGAAACAGTGTGCAGAAGGCTCTATGCCCACTACTGCTAAGTGATTTGGGAAAGGGAGGGATAAAAAAATCCAGTGTTGCCTGCAGTGAATGAATGCAGACTGGAAAAAAAATACAAGCGCTGGGGAGCTTTCTGATTGTTGGCCTTTCTCTGCGGATTCAAGAGCATTTCTTCCCTTGACTCCTTCCAACATACTGGAGTTTTAGGTGGCCCAGTCACCTCGGAGATTCTTAACTGCCCTGGTAACGGCTTAAAAAGAGCTGGCTGGGACTGGTGCTGGGAAGGCAGTCTAGCCTGTGCAGCCAAGAAAGGAAGGAAGGTCACACAGAGGGAAAACATGTGAGGAGTCTGAGGACCTCTTCACCTGCTAGAGGAAGGTGATGCAAGATCAGTCTTCTGGAACTGCCCACAATGTTGGAAGTTATTCCTTTGAGGGGAGGTACCTTATGCGTATGGACTGGGAGGCAGCAGAAGCAGCACAGGCAGCTTTTGTAGTCTATTGGTGCTTGCTGGGAAGGGGCAGAACAGATTTTGTTCCTTGCTTCCAGAGCAGGTTATGTTATTTCTGGTGAGTCCTAATATAAAATGAGTAAGTAATCCCAGAAGCAAAGAATGGAAGTTGGGAATGTGCTCATCACTTTATTGCACTAACTACATTACCAATAAAGTATATGCTAAATGGATTAAGGATGCCATCTCAAAAGTGGCTCTTCAAAAAGAAGCCTCCGTCTCTTCAGAGCTTGAAATAATTTTTGTTAATGATCTAGAAACAAAGATGAAATCATTGTCAATTATGCTGTCTACACATTTTATCAAAACAGTAAACAGCTATGATGGTGAAATCAAAGGAGTTTCACAGTTGAAGCAGCCAGTTTTTAATACTGAGGAAATCAGACAGACCCCAGTCACAAGGCTGGGAATCGCAGTCTGAAACACATGGACTTTGAAGGGGTCCTTGTCCCCTAGGTGGTGCTGTAGAAAAAAAAAGATTGTGATATTTGTATATTCATTATATATATATATATATATATATATATATATATATATGCATGTGAATATGCATGTATATATATGGGAATATATGTATACCTGTGTGTTTGTGTATATATACATAAATAATATAGTTGAGATCAGTGAGGCTGACCTTAGACACTATATGAATTGAAAACAAATGTTAAGGAATGAGGAGGAAAACATTGAGAAAGCAAATGTTCAAGAACTTAGGATAAATGTCTCTGGGAAAACAAAACAAATCAAACAAAAAACCCCAAACAAACAACAAAGCAAAACTTCCTAGCCAAGTTTTCTAACAAAATCAAAAATTGGAGGTTAACATAATAATGGCACAGAGGAATTTTGAAAACAAAGGCCAAGTATTAAAGCCTTTTCCTCTCTAATGCTGTGATTAGATGCAGAGTGACTGAGGTCTGGATTTTAGTTTCAGAAGAGAGAAGTTACCAGAATTGGTGGGTGTTCTCCAGCCCCCAGCACTTCTTCATCACACCTCTGTCCTAGGCTGACAAGCCTTCTCTGGCAAGCTAGCTCTAACAGACCTAAATACAGCAGATTAAATGACTGAAGTGAGATTTGCAACATACAGATCAGGGAAAAAAAGAAAAATCTTGGTTTTTAGATATATTATCTTCTGAACCTAAATTTGGTTAAATGCTGTTATACCTCAAAAGACTGTTCTTGATGTTTTGCAGTTAAATTGACTATTGGCTGCTGTTGTGTAGAAGGAGTAATGGTTTTAAGAGGTTAAGTTCAGACTAGATTTAAGAAGGATTTGTTTATAGTGAAGGTGGTGGAACACTGAACCAGGTTTCCTGAGGAGGTGATGCCACATCCCTGGAAACACTCAAGGTCAGGTCAGATGGGCTCTGAGCAACCTGGTGTTCAATTTAGTTTTGAAAATGTACCTGTTCATTACAGAGGGCTGGAATCGATGACCTTTAAAGCCCAATATGTGACCCTTCCAGCCCATATTATTTGACGATAAATTTGTCTATGCAGGGACTGTATGACTGCCCTGGTAATGTGGTGGTTTTGGTTAAAATACAGTTCAGCTGCATTGCATCATTAGTGTCACTATTGGATATGTTCTGTTAGTGCCTCCAGTATCTCTGTCTGATCACAGACCTCTTACTTTCTGGTTACATCCTCATGACACTGGATTTAGTTAATCTTCTAGAACAGCTGTTATCATTACCTCAAAAGAAAATGGGAAGAAAAGAGACACTCTTCCAGAAAACCTTTATTCATTCTTTTGCCTTGGTTTTATATCTTGAAAATTATACAAAAAAAATCTTCCTCTCTGAGTATTTTTTTTCCAAAAAGTTTTCAGAAAGGGTAAAACTTGGGGTTTTTTTGCCTTTGCATAGTCTCTATTTTTGATATGTTTCTAAAAAGTGATATTATGGGCATTTAATATTTTTAAGTCTTTGAATACTATTAGTTAAAGAGGACTGCTTAGTATTTCTTCTGAAGTTATATATTCTTGTGGAGATAAAGCTCTCTGAGTTTACTTAGCAGTGTGTTTTGGTTTTGTGTTGAAGCTAACTTCAGCTATTACAACAGAAATCTGGAAAGTTCTATTAAAAGCAGGATTTTTTTTTTTAATAAAAAAGCAAAACTAATAAAATTTACCATCCCAAATCTGTGTGTCTCCTTGCTCCTGCTATAGCAAATTGTGTGGTGCAAATAGCACTTCATAACCTTTAGTTTCTCATCTAATGGTAAACCAAAGGAAGACCCAATGAAGATCCTAGTCTTAACTTTTATTGTCATGGCTTAGAAGAATTGAAGATAATGACATATTAGCCTCGGTGTGCTAGTTGTTTTGGAAGAAACAATAAAGGAATAATTCTTTTATCTTGCACTAATAACCAGAAGATGTTTAAATTACAGTGCCCTTCCATGAAACAATAATTAATTAGTGTGTTAATGCTTTCTATTCACTTAAAGAAGATTAGGTAAAAATATTTCCCTAGGTTTAAAGACCAGAGAAATATTTTAAAAGTTTAATGAGAGATAATTAAAAATTCTGTATTTTCAGTTGCTTCTGGTATTATATCAGCATATATATACTTACCTAAAGAATCCTTCACTAAGTTTAGTTATTTAGCGGTATTTTTTTTTTTGGGGGGGGGGGGGGGGGTGGTTTTTTTCTTGGTTAAAACTTCCCAAACCACTACTGTTGCTTCTTATTGCAACAACCTTAAAAGGGAGCAGCAGAGTGGAGAGAGATCTCTTTTGGTCTGTACTCCCAAATGATGCTGCACCAAATGCTGCCAGGGACTCTTCATTCAACTGTGAGAAGAGGGGAATGGCTACTTCCTTACAATTTGTCTAATGAAAGAGATGGAGTTCTTGAAGAACAAAACCTGTTTTCTTTACTTTCATCAGTTTCTATTTAGTATCTCTGAAGAGATGGGAGGCCTCATAGCAATAGAAAATGTCAAAAAGCAGCTGCCTGTCAGCATTTTCTCCATTATATCATTTAAGTAATTTAAAGTAAGGAATACAAAATTAATTCAAGTAAGGTTAATTCAGCAGCTGTTTTGCATATGGTGGTATGCTGGAAATCCTGTTAAAATAAAGGAAACAATATTCAGGCTGTTAACTTTCAGTACTGATCATGCAGTAGTATTATTAGTACTTTTTCTGCTTTCACCTTGTGGAAGGAAGATAAAGGGAATGTAAGACCTGTGTGCTAGTGTGTACCTTATGATTTCCTCAATCATTATGCTATTAATCACTATGCTGTTAATCTCTGGGAGAGTTTTCTTTCCAGACCAGGAAAAGGTTGTGTATTTATTGAAAGCACTGTTCCATAGGATTTTGAAATTTATCATTTATTTTTTTCTCTTGTACCTCGCATGCTGTGCTTTTCCTGAGGTCAGTACACATGTGAACAAAGAAGTTATTTTTGCATTATTTTCTGTTCAACGGTTAGATCATTACCTGCTGATCCCTTTCTTAGGTCTTTCAAGTGCTTTTTATCTTGATGTTTGATTTTGACTGTCTGTACCATAAATTTCTTTAAGTTCTTTTTATATGCTGAAATGCTGAGAGAAATCATTGTGTTATCTGGGATTTGTGTGGTAGTAAATGTAAAACATCAGAATCTCAGAATTGTCTCTCAAGGATGCTTTGTTGTTCCAAGGAAAAACAGCTTTCGAACTAAAAGTTTCCACTTGGCTTCTGTGAAGGTATCTTGAATGGCAGGATACTCCAACCTCCCAGACATTTGTTTCTCCAATGACATTTGTAGTCAAGTACAGATAACTGGGTTTCATCTCAGTAAGTCTTCTAAGTATTTGTGGCTTCAGAATCTTTTGGACGGTGGTACAGCTTTTATTAACCCTTTTTTCCCTTTTTTTCCCTTTTTTTTTTTCCTGTCCTGCTGTTGGCTGCCAGTAATTTCTTTCTTGTTTATTCTGTAGACAGTTTAAAAAGAAATAAGGGAAGAAACATTTTTGGCCTGACTGTTATGCTGTTACTTATCTATGTTGACATCCTGTCATTTAAAAAGGGAAAAAAAAGGGCAATTCACTCCTTCCCTCTTAAGATAAAGCTTTTAGTAAATTGAAGGTGGGGTGGGTTGGGAGCCTGGGTGCTCTTGGCTCTTCTCTGTGAACTGAGGTTGGTTGTTCTGGGCAGCTCACAGTCTCTGCTGACCAAAACCTCTGGTCTCATTTTTAATGTTGATGTAACAAGCATTTTGTGTATATTTAACTGATGCTATACTCAATCATTGAAGTGAGTGTTTGAAACAAGCATCAAGTCTCAGCTGTTTAGCATGCTTTGATCTCATAAAACTTTGGGCATGAATGTGCCAAATACATATTCAGTGGTATCTGTTAACATCTGCCTTCCTTAGTTAGGCAGGGTTTTGCTTCAGAGATGAGTAACTCAGGAACTACAGTGTTGGACCTGCTGTTGTCCTGTGGCCATACAGTGTTACAAGCAGTGGCACAAAAAATGTGGGCAGGAAGGATCTCAAGGAAAACAATAAATCCTGTGGTAGTGGTTATCTGTGAGCATCTTCAGGAGTCCATGGTACATCCAGCTATGTGTTCCATTCCTCTTTTAGTTTCTCCATTACTACTGGAAGCAGAGAGAGAGATGTCTAAAAGATGTGTTCATATCTGCCTGATCTACTCTGAACAGGATAGCGAGGAATGGGTGTTTGTTGGGAAAATTGTAAAAGCATGAGCAGTGCTCCTGACCCTGTGCATTACACATTTTGTTATTAGAACTTTTTGAGCATGTCTACCTCTTCATGCTACTTGCTGTATTAAAGGTTTCATGACAATAATAACATACTGAAAAAAATTGAGGATTCTATTTATAAAACAGTTTAGTAATGAAGTTTAGTAAAATAAAAGTATTTTTTCCAAACTTCATTTTTATTTCTTGATCCCTTAGTGCTTTCTGTCATATGCTGCTGTGTGAAGACTAATAGAAAGGGAAGATGTGCTGGAAGGTTGTGCTTATTTGTGTTCTGTTAAGAAAATAACTGTTGCTAGTGTGCAATTAGGAAAACCAAAATAAATCAGAAGTCAGTTTACTACAGAAATATGAGCAATGCAGCACTCTAAATATTCATGCTATTGGCTTCATATAAATGCTCAAAGACCTGTTTAATTTTATTAGCTAATAAAAAATGGGATTGCAAAGCATTTAGTAATTCCTGTACTTGATTCTACCTGAGAGCCATTCTGTAAAAAAAAGAAAATGAGTTTCCATTTTGTGGGAAAAATACAGTAAGAATATTTTAGAGTTTTTACAACAATAATAAATTATGACATAATGGCATTGTTTAACTTCCAATGCAAAACATGAATGGCATCTAATGTAAGGAAACAAAGTGGAGAAAGGTAAATGAAAAAGTCTTCACAGGAATGTCCAAAATGCAGTTTGCCTGGCATGAACAGTGTGGAGCATGGGGCAGAGAGGCCTGCTCATCAGCATTATTTTAACATCAGCATTGTTTTAACTTTGGACAGGGAGGCTGCATTTGTAGAACAGTTATGCTTCTCACAAAACTGAGCAGAAAAGAACATAATGTACCTAAAAAAAGAAACATAAGTACACATATCCTGGAAAATGATTTGTTTAATAAACTATTACATCCCCTAGTGGGAATAATTTCCTTGAGCATGATGGAACATTGGTGTTGCTTATTTACTTGACACTGCAACATGATTTTTTTGATAGCTGAAGTTGAAGCAGCTGAACAAAAAAGTATTTTTCGTGAGAGCATGAGTTAGGTGCTCTAGTAGCTAAACTGAAATCCGTATCTTTGAAGGCTGAAAGCAATTTAAGTGTAATTCTGAAAAGCACATCAGAGCCTCCATAGTCCTTCCTCTGTCTCCTGGTGACATTTGATTGTGTAAGTAGAGATGTTTTACATAAAAGTAAATTTAAAATCAAACAAAATGACACGAGGGCATTCCACCACAGAGAACAATAAACCAGTGAATATACCGTGACTGAAGACTGCACCAGTTAAACCTTTGTAGCTACAAATGGTATGCACAAATGGTGACAGAGAAGGTCAGAAGCCTTAGAAGGGATGGGAGGGTGGAAGGGCTGCCAAGCAGAAGAAGTGTATTAAATAACTTCAGCTTTACTGTAAAGGTAAATGTGAATGCTGTAGCAGGGGTGCTAAAGCATTCAGGAAGAGTTCCACAGAAGGTCACTGTTTGGGTTTGGTTTTATTCTTGGACCTGATGTTTTCTAAAGCTGGTCCTGACCACGCTGCTGTGGTGAGGCCCTTTGCAGGCTGGGTCATCAGCACGTGCACGGAGCCTTTCCCTCCTTCCTTTGGTTTGTGCTCCTGTGTAGGTTGGTTTGACAGCAGCATTGCAGTTTGCTTCCAGGGGGTCCATCATGGCATTTCTCTAGCAGCACCTACTAAAAGTGCAGTCTGACACTTGTGTTTGTGTCACCAAGCTACGAATGTAATTGCTTGTCACAAGCAATGTGCATATACGCTCTGTGGTAAAGGCTGAGGTGCAGTTCCAATGGTGTGAATTGCAGATGTACCAGCTGTGTAAAATTGAGAATACTCGTTTTACAGGAGAGCTGGAAGCTTTGCCATATTGTCAGACTTTCTCAAACAGAGTTTGGTTGATTAAAATATCCAAGTGTTTTGTTTTTTTACCTAAACATCAATTATTTTCCTGTTGATGATAAATCATAATTCTTAATATTGATCTTATTTTAACTTTTTTAAAGGAAAGGGAAATATTTTTTTTACCTCAGTTTCTGCTTGGTAACTAATGGGAAACTATTGGGTAACTATTATATAAACTTGGGTAACTATTCTGTAAAGCTTCCTAGATTTTGATGTATATGCATGTTCTCATTTCCAAACCAAATCACAAAATCAAGTTGTTGTGTAAAAGAACAACTCCAGAGCGTATCAACAGCTTCCAGGTTTTTGTGTTTAACACATGACTTATAATTAATATCGATTTTAGAACTACATTGGAGGATATGGATGAATTAGTATTCGTGATTTCATCTCTCTGAACCTTTCAAGCTAGTCATATTACCTGACTAGAGTGAGAAACTTTATTTTCCTCTTGGCCTTCTAATCTGATTGAACAGATGACAGAATAATAATGCTAATTAAACATACAATTTGGTGTTTATAAAATTGGACTTGCTGGACTTTTTTGTCGGACCCAAACATTGGTTTCAATACTTTGCCTTAAGGGGTTACTGTATTTCATCTGAGTTGCATTTTGACCTCATCTGCAGGGAACTGAAGTCATGGATGTGGTTGATGATTGTTGGCTACCTGGCATGCAGCATCTGCGTAAGGCGTGAGAAGGGAAATTTATGTCAGAGGTCTTTTGAATCACTATGCAAACACATCTGACTGCAAATATTTTACTATTTTTTTTTTTTAAGTGTGCCACACAGTGTTTCTGCCCTGGAGAGCATGTTGATCCTCTGAATCACTGATCTTGTATAACTAGAAAATAAAGCCTTGTCTACTTGATTCAAATAGTTGGAATGGCTTCTGTCTCTAAAGAAACTCTTGTTTAATTTTAAACTTTATCTTTAAAATTTATTTTAGTATAGTTTAAAATACTTCTTTTTAGAATAAGTATAATCTTAAGCTATACACAGAAGGGTGTATATACAGGCAATTCTACAAATTTAATTCAAGTCAGCTCTGATTCAGACTTTCCATGAAAAGGATTTGAATGCTGATGTGCTGCTGATGTGCAGGCAGCAGATTGCTTTTTGGGAATAGGTATTTCTTTGTGTTATAAGTAATGTTTTCAGCTTTTTGTATTCTTCAGACTGTGAAGCTAAAATTGAAAACAAAAAAAACCCAAAACTAAAACCTTTCCATTCTACACCATAATGGAAGCCATTGAAATTTTGAGAGGAAGGCTTCCGTGGTCAGGAGTAGGCAAGCATTTGTGGAACTCTGGAGAGCTTGCCTATGGAGAAGGGGGAACCTTGGTATCCATCCTTGCCTGAGGGACCCTGATGGATTATTGCCAACCAGTTCCTCTGGTCAGGGAGCTGTGCATGTGCTATCACCTTACCACCTCTCTTCTCCCACAACCCCTCCTTTTTTTTGTTAATTAAAAGAAACATGTAAATGCTTGTAAGGTAGGGGAGGGCTCAGTTTGGGGGATAGTTTGAAGATTTGTGAGGAGTTGACTCTATTGTTGCTTTATAATTGTTGGACCACTAAGGCCAATGTGGAACTGGAGGTTGGGCATTTAAGGATGTTTGTGAGAACCTAAATCCCATAGGGGCTCAGGGACTCAGTAGGGTATTTGAAGGCTTCTGCTTTTTACATCGATACCTGAATTTCTAACCTGCTTCCAATGTTTAATAATAAATAGTTCAGATTATGTAGTCTCTTAAAAAAGTAAAATAAAAATCAAAACTAAACCAATAAGCCTCTAACCTGAGGAACAGGGTTTAATTCACCATGACACTTGCTTTATGGATCTGTGTATTAAATTTAATAAATAACTGCTTTAATATAAAAAAATAATTCTTATTAAGAATAGTTTTAATCAAATATACAGACTCACTTTACAAGAAGGTGTAGGAAGGTGTGGCAGCATATAATTGAAAATTTTGTAGTTAACTCTGAAACTATGGATAGAGCTTTTAATGTATGATATATTCAGATCACAAAGAACTTTATTAAAATGTCAATTTGGAAAAGAATAAAGTGTTTTAAAGCACAGTTAAAACTTCTTGGCATAAAATTTCTGAAGTATGTAGTGCATATCAGCAGTTTTAAAATAAAGTTTTTGAAAATAATTACCATTTTATTAAGCACTTTATATTTTTTAATTTTATTTTATTAGTAGTATTCCAAATGAACCCACACACAATGCTTCAAAAACTGGCTGAAGAAATCTTTTGATATTAAATGTCAGCACAATGGATATGGATTGTGTGTAGCATTTCAATTTCAATAAAGCAGCATTCCGTGGTGGATAATTACTTGGTTGTAGTTTTTTCCAACTAGCTGTAGTTTACAGTAACTTATTTATGCCCTCTTTATTTGTGTACATTTTATTTAGTATGGCATATTTCTGTTTCATCTTAGGAGTTTCATAAAGATTAAGCTTTATAGAGCCCTTTTCTGGAGATCTTACCCCCATTACACAGGAAGGTAAGCAAATACAGAGGAAGGTTAATTGAATTGCCCTGCTGCAGTATGTGAGTATTGGAGCTGGAACTACAATTTGGGAATGATCATTCCCAAGTCAGTACCTTAATCTAATATAAAACAGGAGTCTTTCCTCTGGTGTTGTAAACATAGGAAAAAAAAAGAAGAAGGGCAGAAAACACAAAGCTAATAACAAAATCTTTACATTAATCTCTAAAATTTACCTTGGCATCCTGTTAAGACTGTGTTCTGTTATTCCTGTTTCCAGTAACAGCTTTCTTTCCTTCATGTTATAGCAGGTAAGAGAACTGTGGCCAATTGGAACCTTGCTGTTCATTTTAGGGCTCAGAGTTCTAGTTGTTCTTACATTATGGTTGTATTTTCTTATGTATTTGAATAAGGGACAAGGCACACGTTTTTAAGGGACTTTAAAAGCTCATCCTGGCAATGAAGACCATTTTAAACCCATCTGTGAAATTAATGAACAAGATAGCCTTGTATTCATGGCAATGGCTTTGTGGTCTTGACTGTTTAAACAAAGTATGTATGGTCAGTTTTGTGACAAAAGTAAATCCTTGACACTCTGAAAAGCTGTATAAGTGACCTGTCACAGGTATGGGTGGTTGCCTGCTGTTAAACTAGTCTAAGTCTTCGTTACAGCTTTAACTCCTGTTTGGTGTTCTTGTTTCACTTAAATGAAAATTGACAGTTGAGATCTGGTCACCAAGTACATTGTATTGATTCTATGATTTTGGAAGAATTATTTAGTTGCAGCCTTTACTTTTTACTTGTGTTTCTGTGAATCGCTTGGTTAGGTAATCTTGTTGGACTTCCAGTGGAAATTGAGGTAGGCAGTGCTGAAATGGGGCTCGGCTCATTTAATGCCAAACCCCTGGCAAGGAGAGAAGGGGAGCACAGGAGGGAGGCTGACTTTGATCCTTCCCAGAAAGGAATCATCATGGGTGTACTATAATAGCAGCACCAGCCACAGGGACCTTGCTCTCTTTCATAGACCCTGTTTAAAGCAGCCTCTGGGCTTTCAGGGAGGGAGGGAACAGCTTGTTAGTGGTGGAGAAAAGGATGTGCTCGATATTCTGCATTCTCCCTGTGTTCTTGGAGTGTTGATGAGAAGCAAGGCTGTGGATATACTGCAGCCTTTGCAGGAGTGATAACTTTGTAGTTCTGTGTTTCTCCTGTCCATTATCCTCACTATTTAGCAGAAATATGTTTTATGGGAAATTTAAGACTTTATGTGGTAGTGAAGCAGCAAAAATTCCTCTTAGTTCAGGAGGGTGTTTTACCAAGAAACAGTTTTTCTATCTAAATTAAATGTCCAACTCCTGTCCTACTTTTCTGTGACTTTTTTTAGGTTAGTGTACCTTGGTTTTAAACTGCACGTCAAAAAATGATTTACCACAGCATTTGTTAAATGTTCTAAGGATCTTGGCAAATATCTGATAGTTTAGGTCCAGGTCCAGATACTGGGTCCTATGCCCAAAATAGTTTTGTAATAAATGGTTGAAAACAACTGGCAGGTAAGCATGAGAGAAAAAAAAAGAAGGGGAAAAAAAAGAAAAAGCTGAATCAAAATTAATTGGCTTCTTCAGTTTTGAGAAGTGTCTTTTCAGTAATTTTCTTTGCAGAAAGGTGTTGCTAGAGCCTTCTATTATGAAGAAACTTGCTTACTCTAGACCATAATTCCAATGCAGGATCAAAATTTGTGCTTATTTTTTCTTGCTTAAACTTTTGGAAATAGGACGAAAGTATTACAGCTTTGTTATTTCTCTAAAAACCCAGATGACACAGCACAATCCAAAGGGATTTGTATGGGTATGAGAAAGTAGGCTAACTTGTCTCCATGAGAAGTATCCAGGGCTCCTTGCCTTGCCTCCTAAGGACAACATCTTTTTATACAGACATAGGGACTTTATACTAGGGAATATTTTGTGACACTGACAAGCTTAGGATCTAATTTATTCTGTGCCAGTGTGTTGGTCTGTATCTGTAATTAGCCTTTACTCACAGTGTCTCTTGCAAGTTTGACTATTTTTGCCAAAGATTGAATTACTGGACGTGTACAAATTTTTTTCTAGTTTTCATACCTCTGTGCTGACAATAACGATAGAATATTCATTTTTAACGATACAGAAATACAAACGTATTGAGATACTGTGAAACACGCTGTGAAATATTAACTTTTAAAATCAGTTTATTGAAACTCCCAAGATTATTCCTAGTAAGTGCTGTTGAGCTGTGATAGAGTTGGGCCACCACATGAGACCAAAGCCATGAGGGACTTTTGCTACCTTATGGTTCTGGTAACTTCTACTCTGTGTAATGCTCACCTCTTGGTCTTTCTGTGGGTTTTGGGAAGCTCAAAGGAAAGGATTGCAGTGACAATTCCTTACTATCCTGTGATATGAATGGTGTTTACCTGCACTGAAGGATGTGGGGATGGCAACCTGGTTGTTTCTTACAAACCCTTTCTGGACTAAAGGCAAGCATTAGCACTGATTGACTGCAGCACTGCAAGCTGAAGTTGTACCACAGCACTGATTTACATTTACCTCTCTGTAGCAGCTGGTGAATTTTCCTGGTTCAAAGTTGCCCAGAAGAATTTGGAGTCTTACATAATTCTTTTACTCTTAAGCTCAACAGGGCCTAGCCATTTTTCTGTTACTCCAAGGTTTGCATTCATGATTGAGGTAAACATTTTCTTTCTCTGTTTTTCTCCCACATTGATTCCACCCTGTCCAGTGTAAATGCCTTCAAAGGGAGGGAGATAGCTGTACTGAGAAATGTAGGGATCATTTGTGTCCTGGACTGTTTTCCTGATAAAAAACAAAGCAATCTGTCCTGTACATACTGTAAAACAGTGAGAGACAGGATACAGGATTGGTGGTATAACTGTCTTTAAGTTGTTGGTCAGCACTTCCCATAAACATTCTGTAAAATTAGGGAAAGTGTATTTGTTCCCTGTTTATGAGAAGGAGGTTACTAACAGCTTGCTATTTTTGTCTGATCAGACCAAAATTTTGCAGTTCTGTGAAGAAATATATTGTAGGAAAAAAAATAAAATTAATGGAGAACTCTAAAACAAACCTGTCTGACTTTAAAGAATGGGCTCCATGCATTATCCAGGCATGCACAAACCATAAGTTCCTCCTACACAAAATAAGTTATATGCTGCTTTCCAGGTGGATATAGTTTTTTGAAAATAAAATTAAATAGTTTTAGAAGTGAGACAAATATAAACGAGATAATTGTCTCTGTTATGCTATTTGTGAAATAATATTTGGAAGGTATGCTGCTGTGCAGTTAAAACAGATTGGGAAAAGATGTAAATGTTAGAGGGGGAAGATTTAATTTCCTTCTGAAAAATATCCAGCAGAAGAAGGCTAGGACACTGATTTCACTTGCAGTTGTGTGTCTAGTCCTTGGGCTCAGCCCTGCTTGTAAAGTGCTGCAGGACGTCTGAGCAGAAGGGAGAGTCTGGGTCAAGGTGAAACCCAGGAGGCAGATGGCCCTTTCTCCTTTTGCCCACCTCTGCTGCAAACATGATCTTTACTAGCCAAACGTAACATGGCTTTGATTAGTTGGCTGTCTCTCCTACAACCAAAGAGTGCTGGAGTTACTCTCCACTGTTTGGACAACAAATATTCTCCCCACCCACCCGAGTCTACTATCAGTTGTGTCATAATCTCCTGGAACTACCTTCAGGCACATCCAGAGTAGAATGAATCCATCTTGGTGAGGGGGAAGGGCCTTGGAAAAGCTCAGTCAATCCCAATGGGAAGGGTGGGAGGAAGGGAAACACCAACACATGAGCCTCTGCCTGGCACTGTGTTGGTTGTTCTTGGTCTTGAGAGTTAGAAATTGGGTAATAGTACCTAAAGTTGAAGGGTTCGGGCATTTTATTCAGTCCAGGGTCTGTTGGACTGTAGCTGTCACTCTGGTTCCTGACAAAAACTCCCTTGTGGCTGAGCCTGTCAGTGAAGGCTGACCTGTCCCCTTTGCTAGGAGTTGCCTGGGTGGTGTGCTTGTATGGGCAGACCAGGGCTGTGTCCACCACTGATGTCACCCAAGGTGTGTTTACTAAGCAGGCTGGGCATGGCAGGTGGTTAGTGGCTCCCCTCCTGCCCATGACAGCCAGCAGCAGATGGCACCTTGGATGCCCAGTTCCAGCCCTGCCCCATCAGCTCAGCCTTCCCAGCACCCAAGCAGAGTGTGTGCAGCAGCAGCCTTTCCTGTTGGGATGGCTTGAAAGCACAAAGCAGTGCTCTTTGCTTCTTTGCTGATGTCTTGGTGCTCTGAACAGGGCCTGTCCCTGGTGGGCTTTTCTCTGAGGCAGGCAGGAGAAAGCCCAGCAGTTCAGGAGAGAATCCTCCAAGCTGCAAGTGCTTCTAGAAGAAGCAGGAAAGCAAAAAACGCACTAGTTTTGTGTTATCTTTGTACTGGATAGTATTCACCCCTGCCATTGCTCTGTGTCTTCAAGTCATTGTCTGTCTGGCAGTTCTCCTTCCATGTTGGAGCACAGGTTATGGGGCACGACTGTCCTTTTACAGGCAGCAGAACCAACCCAAAATGCACTCTGCAGCTCATTCTTTTAAGAGCTGGAGTCTCGTGTGTTTGAATAACAAATCCCAAGAATAGTACATCCCTATGTACTTGAATGGAAAACAGCTGGATAGCTTTTTCTCCCTTCTCGTATTATTATATCATTGGCCATGTGCTTTTTCTTGCTCGCTCTCTTTTTTTCCTCTCTTTTTGTTTTTTCCTGTTTTTTTCTTTTGCATACTTACAGCAACACTACTTAAAAAAAAAATTAACCTAATGGTTGCAGAGCCTGTGCAGGTACACAGGCCTGCCCTGTGAGGTGAGGAACAAACAGCAGTGTATGCTTATGCCTCTTATTCTGTGGCTGTTTTTTTTTGGTTTTTTTTTTAACTCATTCTCTGTTTTATCAATTTAATCTGCACTGTAGGGTGTTTCCTAAGAGTTGTGATAATATACCTCTTTTTTGAGGGAAGGATAAAATACTTTTTCCTACAGTTCTGTATTGAGAACCGGTGCACAAGTATCTGATAATTTTGGAAGCCTAGATGCCAAAATTCAGGATTTCAGGGTGCCAAGGGAGTCGCTGATTATAATGATTATGCAGTCATTGTTGTACCAGCTGCTCCAGTATCCTGAATTCTTGGAGCCCATTTAACATCAGGTTGCAGTATCAGTTCTCTTGTAGCTCTTATCTGAGAACTTAGCTAGTTTGCTTTTTTGTTGTTGTTGTGGGTTGGGTTTTTTTTGTTTGTTTGTTTGTTTGTTTGTTTTTTTCAGTTACCACAAATTGAGCTGCTGTAGGCTGGTGGGTTTCTTCAGTGACTCTTCCATTGTTCCAGTTTTAGAAATGAGGAACTGAAGCAGAAAATGGAAAACATACACAATTTTTGGAGTTCAAATGCCTGAGTACCTTTGTTCTTCTAGTGCTGTAGGTTTTCAAGCATTCTTTTTCAAACATGTCGAATGCAACAGTACCAGAGTCAAGCTTGACTGTAAAATACCTGAACATACATTGAGCATTATTATTTTCTCAGATTGGGATATAAATAAAACTTTTTTTCTGTTACCACATCCTATAAAGTTGGTCAAATTTAACTAAATTTACAGCTACTCAGTGTTCAAGAGTAAGAATTGAATTGAAACTTTAGAGTTCTATTTTAAATAATTAAACTATTAGTATAGGTAAACTATTATTTTTAATAATTCTAGTAGCTAAAACTAAAAAGTGAGGAGTGAAGAGCTAAATTATCTCTAAGGTTTGAAAAGGATCAGTGCTGATACTTTGCATTGGATTTTAACACAAGGGTTCTGTTTATTTAAAGTTTGTTACCATAGAATATAAACTGAAAGGTAGCAATGAGTACTTCGTGTAATATATTACATTAAATAAACTTAGCCCGTTAGCACTGCATGAAAAGCTTAATTTACATTTCAGTGAGCTGTTTTCTACTGCATTTACAATTCTGCTATACAGATAAATTAAGGGATTTCATGACAATATGATTTACTTTCTCCCTATAAACTGAAAAACGTTAATATTTTTCAATCTATTTGCCTGAAGTGCTTACATTAAATTTTCTGCAGGCACCATCAAATCTACCATCAGAGAACAGAAATAGATGAAAGTCCATTTTCTTGTTCCTATACTTACAGGATGGGCAAATATTAAACATTGTGTTTAGAATTCATTGTTCTTGCAAACAGTATTGAATAACCCTTTAAAGCATATTCCTGCGCTGCCACCAAATGAAATAAATTAAAAGATCTGGTACAATCACACATAAGGATTTGACAGTTTGATCTTTTATGTTATACAAACTTACTCTTCCAGAAATCAGTGAATTTATGCTTCAGGTTTGGTTGAGCTGAACAGGTGCAGTTAAGTGAATGGCTTGGCCTGTAATATTGGTGGTGATAGATAAGCTGTGAAGGAAACACTGAGCTTGAACTTCCAGTCTCAGGATAATTTATAGGGCTGGTGAATCAGGGGGTGAGGGCAGGGAAGAAGTATTTATGTTTACTTTAAGGAGCAGATGTTGTCTGTACTCCAGGTACAAAGGCTGCAAAATGTCATAGTCCAGCCTTTTTATACAATATTTTCCTTAAGGTGCATACTTCTGACATGATGCAGGTATAATTCCATCTACTAACACTGTTCCTTTTAAAAAGTGTCATGTATGATTTCATTTCATATAAAGATAGAGGTGGTAGAATTAATTTGAAATCCCTGTTCTTAAAGCTTTTCCACTAAAAGCTGTTGGACAAAACACAGGGTAGCCTATTATGTTTGTAAACCTCTTCACTTGGTTGCTCAGCTTGATGCAGGTTTTATTCATTAGGGGCTTTCAGCCCAGCTGTTGGAAGAAGAAGAATGCTCCTCTTGCAAACATCTGACTCCCTGTCCAGGACACCAGATGGCAAAGTGTCCTCTATGAGGGCACATGCCATCAAGCAATATGAGCCACCAGTTTCAACAATTATAATTTGAAGTTATAAACTCTGTAGTTGAAACATTCAGAGGATTTTAATTATTTATCTGAAAAAAGTTTTAAAGGTGCATGTGAGTAATGCAGGTCTTTTATTTGCAGAAGCTCCCTCATTTGCAGACAGAGGTACATACATGGCTACCATGATGGCACTAAACATGCATACTTTTATTTTCAGAACACCTAGGAGCACAAGAGAAACCTCATCTCTGCTATGCTCAGTTGAATGTGCTGCAATCCACACTTAGGTTTTTGTGTTCTTCCTGGCTGGATAAGTTTCTTGGATACAGCTTGGTTTTGTGCATATGTGGTGTGATGCCATTGGTTCCAGTCTCCTGTGAGCTGTTCACTCTGTTTCTGAAAAATTTCCTGCAGTGCTGAGGTTTGGTTGAACACTTGTAGAACACAGCAAGTGGTGGGCCTAGTTCACATGGAAACAAAGTACTGATATTGGGAAAAACTCTAGATACTACTGTACTTGTAAATAATTGGGCAGTGGGAGCTACTACTTGTAGCCTTGAGCAGATCACTGTGAAAAATGTTAGCCTTTGTGGTGTTAAGTACTTGCTTACATTTTCTCATTTTTTATTTTTTTTTCTCTCATTCTTTTCCTTGAGCAGTTGAATGGGTCAATAAATTTGCAATCCTTTAAACTATTTTTCTCAACTCTGTATTCTAATTAATACTCAAATTCTGATCCCGTGGAGGTTTTTTTCCAGAATGAGCCTCCCATTATGTTTCAATGGAACAAAAAATTTGTGAAGAATTTTCAACTGAGAAACAAAAGTAAACAAATTTACAAGAAAACTTAGAAATTACTGAAATGCACTCTTAATAGTTTCTTTCCTAGTGGATCTTCTTTATCTGAAAGAATTGTGGAAGTATGATTCTTATTTTATTACTGTAGCAAACTTGTAGTACTGTGATGTGTTTTTAAATGAAATATTTTCTAGTTTTTTAAGGCTCTTATGTAATTAAAAAATGGTAAAACAACCAACCAAAACAAAGAACTAATCAGCAAATTAGGAGTAAGCAATTATGCGTACTTGAGAAAGAAACTGCTTTTTAGCATCTAAGCTGGACACAGGGATTTAGCTGAGAAATTACAAGGTATCTGATGACAACTGCTGCTGATTTGAAGTTTCATTAGAAAATAGTATCATTTCACCATTTCTGGCAAAGATGAGCTGAAATGACTTGTGTAATGTGTCTGTAGCGCTGCAAGCTATAATTCAAATATAAATTGTTACTACTGGACTTGTCTGTGCTTTCTCTCTAAGTAGAAAACCAAACTGAAAGCAGAATGCTTTATGCATTTATCAGATAAAGTTTAAAAAATGTTGTGAATCTGACAAACACAGAAGAGTAGAATACTTTGAAAAACAAATTGGCTTTCTTTTATTGAACCTGTCTGTCTTAGGTGTTACCACGAGCTCCTAGCAGGGCACAGAGCTGTCTGTGGTCTGGCCTGTCTCTGAAAGCCCTGTGAAGAGTCTCGCTTGCCTAATCGAGGTACCTATGACTAAGAAACAAATGGATCTTAAACGTTCATCTTATTTAACATACCTATAGACACCTAAATATAGGTGCCAATAGGTCTGTCAAATAAGATGGACATCTATAATCTCACAGTGGACCTTGTACTAGGAGCTTGGCATTTTTTGTTAGAGAGTAATGCAATGTCACCCTGCTTTTTCTTAAAACACAATTCACAAGGTCATGTTTGCTGTCAGTGTTTCTGAATGTGAATCCCCCACTTAGGTGAGCATCCCCTTTATGTACTTTACTTTGAGATATATACATGTATAAAGTTTCTTTACTGCTTAGCTTATGATTTTATCTTTTCAGAAGAATTAAAAGGAAAAAAAACCCTCATACCTTTTCCTTACTTTATTTAATCTCTTTGTTATCAGTGTTAAACATGTATTGACATCAATTTTTTTTTCTTGCATTCCAAGACTCTGGAATATGTGTCCATTTATGCAACTTGGGCATATTTCTCTGCATGTGTGCTACATTTTTCTCAAAGTAAATTCTTCCATTATTTTGCTCATTTCTGCTACTCTGATCTATCTGCAGCGGTTTTCCAGTCATGTGTCTGATATAGACAAGCTTTGGCTTTTATTTGTATTTTATCACATTCTTACATGGTTTAAAATTATCTGTTCTGTAGTCCTGTTGCATAACACTCAAGATTAATTTCAAATTAATTCCTCCAGGGCTCTTACTAATGTTTTTTACCTTCTTCCTGTATCGTAATTTATTATGGAGACCCTCAGGTAAGAAGGGCCTGGTAGTGTTAGAAAAGAAAAGCAGGAAAACAGAGGCTAGTCCTGTGTAGGGAGCAAGAAAAAGTCACTGGGGAGCTATTAAAATCTCTAAGATGTGTGGGCACAGAGACCACGTTTGTGGCCATTTCTGTAGTTTCTTTCATATCTAAATCACAATTGCTTTAAGACCTTACCATTAAGAAATAGCCAAGTTTTATAGAATTTTCTTTTGCTGCTGCGCAAGAATATGGAAGTATTTAATTTAATTGATACCACACATGTTGATGTTTGCATTATGATATGTTCAACAAAAGATTTTGTTGAAAACACGTGTATGTTAAAATTGAGCATTATTCAAATTCTTTAGAGGATTCTATTATTCAAAATAAAGGTTTATCTTTGAATATATGTCTGGTTTCCTAAGAAACCTTCTTTTTATCTAGAGGCTTTGTGAATCACCCTTGTCAACATTTGGCTAGACAGTTGACCTAGATATATTTATTTCTTATTGTTTGTAAAAAGTCACCTTTCCCATTTCTCCTCAACTGATCATGTGAAGCAGTTTTCAGGAAGATTGTGCATGTGAGTGAACTCATCCACAGAGTTCTGAGAGGAAGTGTAGGTGGCTGCACTGTCAGCATCCTGCTACTCACTGCCCTTGAGGCCACTGGCCTGCTGCCTTTCCTGCACTTATGGGTGGGATGCGTCAGGATTAAGTAACAAAGAACTGTACATTTTAATGGAATTTGGCTGCCAGAATTTCATAGGCCACTTGTAAAATTGTAAGCTGTGATTGAATGTTTCTTGGGAAAGAGATTTTCTCTAAATCCTCATTTTTTTATTGACCAAAGGAAAGTGGGTTTTCATTGTGCTGGTTTTTGAAGCTGAAGGAATCAGACTTGACTGGAAGCAATTCTTCTCCATAAAATAAATAATCTTGTAATTCTGAAAGATTATCCTGTCGATGCTGTGTTTTATATACCAGTATTTTCAGAATCGTTTCTGTTGACATATCTGGTCAGTTCACATTGCCTTTATTTTTAATGATATCAAGTGCCCTGGTGTATTATTTTTATATCTCATACTTCGTGTAATATTAGGCTCAAGAATTTACCCTAAATATTTAATCTGATATGATAACATATGCTCTAGACTTTTTTTTTTATTATTACATTAAAGAAAATTGCAGGTTGCTTGGAAGAAAACTCCTCTTCATTGCTATCACCTGTGTAAACAGATCAAGCTGTCAGAAAGGCTCTGGGTCCCTAGTCTGACCTCCCAACACCAACAGACTCAATCAGCTTTATTCCAAGGCTGTAGGTGGGATGAGGAGGGGCTGCAGGGTAAGGTGTGTATCAGTCACATGGGCTGGTGGGGATCAGGGTCCCTTCTCTTCATCCTTTCTAAGAAGTCTGCTGGTGATTCAACATAATGAATAGGTGAATAAGTAAATGCTAAAGCTGTACAGTGCCATATCTTTTCTTAATAAAATAAACCTTCCCATTGTGGAGGAAGTCAAATTTCAAAATTGCTACTGGAAAAAAGGTGTCAAAGATGATATTCATCTGAAGCAAAATAATTAGAGTTAGGTATTTTTTTGCTTTTTTTGTATGTGTTTTTTTGGGAGTTGGTTTCTTTTTGGTGTGTGTTTTATTTTATTTATTTATTTATTTATTTACACATTTTATAAATGACGTATATTATAAAAGTGGTGAAACAGGGAAAGAGCCAAGTGGCTGGGTACTGCTTTTGATAGTGCACTAAACAGTTAGCCTGGTAATAAGCGTGGTCATGTTACATGTAGTAAACTCGGATTCAACTCACTATTTTTACCTCAGCAGACTTGAATATGCACCTTCCCTCTCTAAAGAAAGTGCTCTGATAACTAGACTAGAAATAACTCAGAATTAAGGTTTGTTCTGCTGCTCTGTATACAAAATTAAACACTCAGGGGAGCAGGGATTGGAACCAGATGTCTCATTTCCCAAGAGACTAATCTTGCCACCAGGCTAGAGAGTTGCATTTTCTCATAACTCCTCCCTTCCTCCTTTTACATACAGTTTATACACAGGAGACAGTTCCAATTATCCTGGAGTATTAGAAATTTTCACACTGGCATATAATTTTCCAAAGGGTATAATTGGACCATGTCTAATTCAAGTGCAGGAGGGGATGATTAGCCAAAGGATACTTGAGTAGTTCAAGCACCATGACCTGCATGGTTCTTCAAAGAAGAATATAAAGACAAATATAAGAATAAATACAAGAATATAAGGAATAAGGTAGAGACAAAGTTGCTATTTTAACTTGTTTTACCTAAAAAAATTTTGTGCCCTTATTACAGTTGCCTCAAGGAACCAAGAGACCTTCAGTTCCAGTTTGCACTAAAATGAATATAGGGACTGAGCTGCATTAGGAGAAGTCTTGCCTGCAAGTTCAGGGAAGTGATCCTTCCCCTCCCTTCCTAATGTGGCACTGGTGAGGCCACATCAGCAGTGCTGGACTCAGTTCTGGGCTTCCCAGTGTGAGAGAGATGTGGACATAGTGAATCAAGTCCAGCACAGGGCCTCTAATGTGATTAGGTACCTGGAGCATCCTCTCTGTGAGGAGAGGCTGAGAAAGCTGGGACTTCAGCCTGGAGAGGAAAAGGCTCCAGGGGAACTCATCAATGTAAAGGAATACCTGAAGGGAGGGACTGAAGAGGAGGAAGATACACTTTTCCATGGTGCCCTGTGACAGGCCAAGAGGTGATGAGCACAAGATAAACCACAGGACTTCCTGTCTGAACATCAAGAAACACGTGAGGGTGAGCAAACACTGGTACAGATTGCCCAGAGAAGCTGTGGATCTTCATCCTTGGAGGTATTTGAGACCTTACTGGACATGAACTTGGACCACATACCTTAGGTGAACTTGCTTGCACAGCTGGATTAGATTAGGCAATCCCTGGAAACTTCTTCTGACTTAATATTTTTGCTGGAAATGTGTAGTTCTCCATTCTACTCACAAATAGTCATTGACAATATAAACATAATGTATCTAAGTTTGTTATTCAGATTAAATTATGAAACAAAAATTTAAAAAAGGACAAATCCCAAACCAAATCCATTAAAAGCAAGTGAAAAATTAAGAGACTCCTTAAATTTGCAGGTGACAGAAGCCAATGAGACTGGTATCATTAGTATGCTTGCATAAAGCATAAGAAACTTCTGGCATTTAGATAAACTCAGAGGAGTTGCTTTTGATTTCAGGAATTATGGCACAAGAATCTCACCTTTGAATCTGAAAAGCATATGTGAGTGTTTTTTTTAATACATTTTTGTGCTTTTTTAAGACCAAAAAAACCCACAAAAAACTAAAAGGAAGCTCTTTGTGCAAAAAGGTGGAAAAAATGTGAAAGCAGCAGGTTCATTTCAGTATTAACCTGATTATTTTTGACTCTCAGATTACTGGGTAGTGAGGAGCAGCAAGTGCAGATCTCCCAGCACAAAGTCACTGGGAATTGCTGTACATAATTTGAAGAGGCAAAGATGTAGTGACTGTATTCCTGAATATGTTTATTTTCATGATGTTTGGATTACATTAAAGCTGCAATTGTAAACAAGTTTTCAACAGAGAAAAATGTAAATTTGTTTTCTTAAATATATTCAAGGAAATAGAAGATTTTGATTGATTCTCTTAAAAAAGCAGCAGAGCAAGGTGTGAGTCAGGAAGATAATCTTCCAAATTCCTTTTATTTTCAAAGTCTCCTCCTCCTGTTTTATTAAACTAAATCCTTTGTGTTGTATATCCATCATAGCATATAGCTTGAAGAGGGTTGGTTTATATTTGATTAATGCTAGTAAGTTTATTGACTCAGTTTTTTACTACTTAATGAGATAGCACATACAGAAGACAAGAGTGGCAAGTTATGTCACTTCAGATTTTTTTTATATCATTTAATATCAACTGTGAAAAGAAAAAGTTAAAACCTCACTTATATTTCTACCTTCCAATGGATAAATATACCTATGACTTTTCTTTTCGACCTCCTTTCAATGAATCTGTTCCTTCATTATCTTGATTGGTGGAAAACATTTTTGTCATTTTAATAGATATCAACAAGCAGACTGGCAGATCGTAGCTGCTGCTTAGTTACATTTGGTGCCTTCACTTCAGTCCTTTTGGTGATTATCTTTCTCCTAATTTTATTAATAATAAACATTAGGAAAAGGGTTTTTTTGTGTTTTCTTCTTTTTAAGATTGTGTAAGGAGAAAAAATGCATTATTTATTTAGTTACAAGAAGTTTAGAAACAGGCAGAAGATGTGTGTGCCTGTTTGAGGAAGAAAGGGACCACAGGTGTTAAACTGAAGAAAATCAGATATTTCACCAATTTACTTTGGACTACTATTTAGGCTACCTAAGAGGTAGGTACTGAGGGACTTCTGAGCTTGTAAGTACCCAGGTAAGCAAGTTTGATTGGCAAAACAATTTTTTCCCCCTACCCTTATTTTAAAATTTATAAAACTAACAATTTTTTTTAAATGGAACATTCCAGAGCTGGAATCAGAGAGATAATCAATGTCTATTGCTTCGATACTTATTATAATTTTACTTTATATCAATAGAATACAGTCAACAACAGCTGAACAAACTGCGTATGCAAAGAGGAGAGATTTCCTATACTTCCATTATCTGTTAGCTGCAAATTATATTAAAATGAACAAAATCAGGAAAATAGCAGCATTTGAATTACTGATGTTTCTCTTTGTAGATTAAGGGAATTGAAAGTGATGGCCTTGCTTGACATGAGTTTGATGAGTCATTTCAGATAATTTAATTTCAGTGGTCAAAAATAGTTTAAGACAACTCCTTGTTTTCCTTAAGAGGTATTTTTGTTGTTGTTGTTGTTTTTGTTGATTTTCCTGCCTTCAGGCTCTTTTGAGAGCTGTTTTAATTACTTCCACTGAAATAGTTTTTGGCTAAATGTTCCAGTTCAACTTTGCTGAAACATATAGATGAAAAAGTGAAAATTAATACCAGCCTCACCTAATTCAAGACACATACTTCTCTGACCACAAAAGTTTCTTATAGTTCAACATGTTTGATGATGTTTTCTTGAGATTCAAATCAACTTCCTAGAACTGCATTTTCCATAAGAGAATGTACCTTGAACTTCAATTTTCAACTGCAGCTGCTTTTGAACTTAATTTTCAGTTAGTTTAACAAATGAAAATGAAAAAAAAAATCTTCTGGAATATCAAGGAATATTTATTATTTCAGTGAAAGAATTTAGATTATTTAACTATTTCTGAAGGATGCTATTTTGGTTGTAAGTTTTTTTTTTCAACCTAAAGAATGTTACCATATATGAAACAGGCATAGTTACAATCTATTCTGCAACCATTGGTAATTTTGCAATGAAAGACTGGCCAATTTCCTTTTTTATTTTCCTAGTAAGCTGCTTTTAACAGATTTCTTCAGTGCATTTAATGTCCCCTTAGCAATTGGTAATACCTTAATTCTTCTTTGAGTTGCTCATGTGCGCGTTTTATTGTCACTAAGGAGAAGAAGCTAGGCTAGAAGTATCCATTGTTAGTAAATCTTGTTTTTCATGTATCCTGAAAAATACAGAAAATTAGTGTCTGCAACTTGTTGATCTTGCCAAGGGAAGGCTTAGTGGAGTTGCTTAACAGCTCTTTTTCCCAGATGTTCCATTTCAAACCTCTGCTGCTGTTTATCCCTCAGCAAGGCTGCTTGGAACATGTGCTAGGTGATACTGGAAGTGATCACTGCATGGATGAGGTTCATTGCTTATCTGAAAACAGTGAAGCCAAATCCTTGCCTTTTCTGGAACAGGGGGCTTGGGGAGGTTTTGCACAATGCTAGTTGCAGCCTGATCCCTAAATGCTTTGCCTTACTTTTTCTCCCTGAGGTTTCACTCTCTCCTCCAGCATTGTCTCTATGTGAGCATAGAGGTAATTTTTTAAGTAACGAATTTTATTGGTTTTAGTAGGATAACTTAAATATGTAAAGCTAGGCATAGTTGAATACTTTATTGAATCAGGGACTAGATTTTTCATAATCTTCTCTTTATTTTTAATCTCAGTGAGTGGGTCAGTCTCAGAAACCAGATGTCTTGCTGTCAGAGCTCTGCACTTTGTCAATTGTGATCAACTCTTTTTTTTTTTTTTTAACAACATTTATTTTCTCCTAGTCCAGAAAAAAAACCAAAAAAACCAAAAAAACCCCAAAAAAACAGATATTCTTGCTTTGTTAACAGCTCTTTTACAGAAGCTATAAGTAATAAACCTTCTGATTTAACTGTAGCTATATCTCAGCAGTTCAGAATTGGGAAGTTTCAAAGTAATTTTTAAATTTCTTTAGCAATAAGGACAACTAATTTTGGGCTCTCTTTTATCAGTGTCTCTGGCATAGTAGGGTTAAATTATGACAAATGGGCAAGGTATTCAACATTGACCTGTATTTTGTGTATGCCAGGCCTTCTGGAATTACTGGAAAGTTAAACTGGGTGTGTAAAAGATAGTTACAGTGCCCATGTTTCCTTGACCTAAGAGATGTCTAAACTGTAATTGCACTTAAATGTCCTACAAACGTCATTATTTCCAATTATATAGAAATTTTGGCTTTTTTCATAGTTTTCCAGAAATTTTTCAAAGCTTTTACGTTACCTTGTTAGCATTTTGAGAAAACACAAGTGTATTCTGGTATAAAGTGTGTTTTTCCTTCACTTGTTGTAACATGCAGCCTATATAGTGTTATCATTCAGAATCCAATAAGCCATATGAGAATATTCTTATTATTTTCAATTTTCTGTTTCAGAAAGCTTTTTTAGAAGTTTTTAAGAGTGAAGGAATACCTGACTTTTAAATTAGATTCCATTAAGGCTGCTACAGTAAGTTGGCCAGTATTATATAGCCACAATATTTGTATTTAGAAAAGGAAACATTCACTTCCTTTACTATGAGAACAAAAGGTGATTAATCTAAAGTGTTAGAGTAGCCACTGGTCCACTTCTAGTCCTTAATGGGTTTATTATCTCAATGTTATTGGGAGGTCAAAAATCCTGTCTCTGCAACATCGATGTAAATTATGGGGACCACAGTACAAATAAAAAAAGAGTAATTAATGTTAATCAAAGATAGGTGTTTAAAACGAATTTCAAGAGATGAATTGTTTTCAAATAAAAAAAACGATATCATCAAGAATTAGCATTTTATAACATCTAATTTTTTTCTTCTTTAGTTCTTAAGCAAGTGGTAGAACCCTGGCTGGTAATGTCTTAAATTTACTGAGTAAGTTGGAAAAGAAAGAACAAATAAATTAACACTTAGTAGGACTAATTTCAGGATGTTTTCTGAATTCAGTTTTGTTAAGGAATTCAGTGAAAGTTGTACTCTTTTTTTATATTGTATTAGTTTCTTAACTGAGGTTCTGTGTTTTACCAGATCTTAATGAAAACAAATTTATGGTGTCAATAAACTTAACCAAGTCTATAATCTTAGTACAAATTTTACAAAATGAATGCTTCAAAAACTCGTATCAATTAACCATTAACTTGATGTTGTCTGACCAACTCAATACCTGTAGGGGTTTTTTTTTGTTTGCAAATTAATCTTGCTAAATATTGTATCATAGCTTTCTTTCAGTCTTCTGGAAGTGGTACTGAATTCCAAATGGCAGTTCAAGGGATAGAGTACTTCTTAGCCATATCTTATATATATATATATATACATATATATATACATATATACACACATAATTTTTTTAATAGTAATTTGAATTTTATGATGAAAAGTACTATAACTGCTGCTTAGCATTCTACTTACATAATTATCATGCTAGCAAATGCATATTAAATAAATATTGCATAGCTTTGAACTGCATATTGGTGACTTATGCCATTTGTCTATTACTGCTTGTTAAAGTGATAATATTTTATTAAAGTTGTTTTACTTTATTCTGCTTTGTATAGAATCCTTGGTCATGACAGTCTTGACAGTCACAGGTTTTTCAGGATATATTTACAATATGTATATGTTTCCAGGAGAAGTAGTCCATCACTGGAAGACTTTTTTGATTATAAATAAACAGTTTGAATAAATTTAATCCTTTTTAGAAAAACTAATTTTACTCTTAAAATGGGACATAACAATCCTCTTTTACATGTGCTTGAATGCAAGATAGTAATAACTATCATTTTAATGTATTCTTTTATAGCATTCCACAGATTTTTAGGAAAACATCATAACTGATATTTTTCCCAGTCTATTTCATTAACTCATAAATACACCAACTTATTGTTATCTATTTCCTCCTTGACTAGCCGAAGTTAAGTATAAATTTTGTGGATGAATGGAAAAATCTATTTTTCATGCAACTTGGATTCTTGCATAGCATTTCTCATAAGGAGAGACATGGTTTTATACATACAGTCAGATAATCACATACCTTTTTAAAAGTGTGTTCTGAGAAATAAGCATGCTGTGTACTGTAACCTTTCCTGCACTATTTCTGTAAAGTTCTTCAGAGTGTTTCTTGAGCTTAAAATATTAAATTTCACGTGCTGGCCTTTATCTAGCTTTCCAGGGTTTTTGATGTCTGTGTATCAATTTATCTTTCCATGCATTTCTTCATTTCTCCTTCTTCAGGTTTAAATATAGTTCTTTCCTGTAACTCTAATTCATGCCATTCCTTCATGCCATTCCAATGCCCTCATTTCAGTATGGATTTCTGCTAGATTCTTTTCAGTAGATTTGTTTCAAGGAACTGTGAATAATCAATAAATGAAATTAAATTGCTTTCATAAAACTCCTTTCCCTTTCTGAATGCCTGTCCTCAACTCACAAGATGTTCTAAACCAGATACTCTTGCTTATGTATGAACTCTTATTTGTATTTGGAATTCCAGTAACTTTGTCATTGTCCTTCTGTTGCCATTTGGACATTTTGCTGACAGAGTATATTCAGGTACTGAATCTCTTTTCTTTAAAATCTATTTTCCTTTCTATTTCAAGGTAGAATTAAAATAATTTTGTCAGATTTAGTCATTTTTTACTTGAATTTCTATAATAAAGCATAATTTAGAATAAGTGCCCTTTTCTGCTTCAGTTGGTTTGTGTCAGATATACCGCAGGTCAAGGCTGAAGTACATAAAAATTCCTCAGCACATCACCACCGTTTGTCTTACATTAAATTTGGCTTAACATATTTCTTGAGAACATTTAAAGTGAAAAATAAACATTAAGCTAAACTCTTCATAAGGATAAATTCAGTCACAAATCATCCTCTTTTTTTGCTATCATATAAATCCCCAGAACCATGACAAACATCATATTAATTGACCTTTTTCTTGGTTCCTATGCTTGCCCATTTTTGAACTGGATCCTTGAACTATAATATTAAACTTAGTAGCTCATTTTGTTACTTACATGGCCTGGTAATGACTATGCTGTTTCACATTGCTCATCTTATTCTGGACTTAAGTATAAGATAAAGATGCTGTCTTATAACATGACATAAAGAACTTAACATTAATTAAGGAATCTGCTTTGGAATGCAGTAGTCTTGTTTGGATGCCATCATCTTGGGTAAATGTGAAATGATTAGTCTGTACTGGCAATTCATTTAGTTTTACAGTTTTATTATGCACTTCCATGTAATGAACCAGTTAAGCATGGCTTGTGTTATCTGAACTCACAGAGAAAACAGATCAATCTTTTTATTTGTTGGTGACTAATCCTAATGCTTTCATACTGTTATACTGTAGTTACTATTTTCTAATGATGTAAAGTATGATTATAGGTATCAGAAAATGCTGAAGCCAGCTGCAGTTGTTAATGTTGAAGACATCAAAGTCTTGGTAACATTCATATAACAGAGGCAAGTACTTAGTAATTTACAAAGGGAGAAAATGAAGAGTTTAGGGGTAAATGGTGTTTTCCAGATTCTCTCTGTAGGAAATGCTGATTCTCACTCCCACATTTGAGCTGATTGCTAAAGGAGGAAGCATTATAAACAGTGTGACAGAGTAAATTGCATCACTTGTCTTCCCAGTTAAAATACACAGGAAGGAAGTGACACCTGTGCAGAGGACACGCTTTTAATAGCTCCTCTGTTTTATCTCAGATAGCAGTATCTAGTCGAGGGGTTTATTCTTGCATGTATTTAGCTTCTGAGCCCTGCTTTTATCAGCCCTCCTGACTTATCCCTCTCACTCAAATGGGCTAGACTCGTTGAATTTTCATGCTATTCTCTCTTCTGTTTGAAGTCTGCAATTGGGATTTTTTTTCCCTAGTAAATTCCATAACCTGTGCCCATATAATTCAGAAATTTCAGAAGGTCGCAAGTAAAAGGCTATTTGATTTTTTTTTTTTTCTGGTATAAAAAACTAAAGATTTTTGTTACCTTTAGGTCCCAAATTATCCTTTTGTTACACCAAATAGGTCTATTTATATGACTAATAGAAATTAAATGTGGATTTTCTCCACAATGAAATCTACTCAGTGACTAATATATTTCTCTGACAAAGGTCCTACAACATCAAAAGAATGATCTAAATGGGTGACTGCAGGTGGTCATTATGAAAGTGTTACTCAAGAAAAGTAATGTTAAATGGCTTTCTGGTCATAAACTTTATATTCTGGATTTGTTTTTCCTCTTACCACTAAATGAGGTATTTGAAACAGTTCACACTGTGGCTGGCAACCTTAGTCTTTCATTAACAAAACTTTAAACTGTTTATTTCCTTCCTGATTTTGCTTTTAATTTGATGGAAAAATATTCCTATTAGTACTTAGGCTGGCTGCTGTCATTGCTATTTTAACTTACCATGTCTAAGAACAGACAACATGTGACTAAACAGCTCTTGTTAATTTGTAAGAAAAGGGCTTTGTGGTCATTCATGTAAGTATGAGGAATATGTTACAATAGAGTGGATCAGAAAACAAACCACAGATGTGGACTGTATTTTAAATGTGCACTGGTATCCGAGCCATAAGGCCATGAAGATGCTGGACCTGGTGTATGCCATGTAATTGACCCTTTCCCTCTCTCCTGTCCACAACCAAGCCCTAGTCTCTTTAAGGAAGCCACTGATATTTCCAAAGAGCTTTTATAAAGCTACTGTGAGTAACTGTCTTTTTTGGTTACAAAAAAAGCAACAGAAAAGGAAGGATGTGTTAAGAAAACTACCGCAGATTAAGTAATTGTCATCTTTTTGTAAAATAATTCTGTAACTTGGGCTTGGTTCCTTCCTCTGCCTGAAAGGTATTTCCTCCCTGGGACGGTGCAGTGACTGCAAGGCTATAGGACATTTTGATGTTTTTAAAGGCTGATTACAGTTGGCAATCCTCTTAATTTTTGCAGGTCACACTGTTTCCTTTTTTTGCACTTTTTTGCAAAGGTTGGAGGGGGGAGAAAAAAAGAGGCTTTCTGGTTATATGAGTGGGAGGAGCAGTTCCAGGCATGTTTGGGCAGGTGTGTCTTGTCTCCAGTGATGGTGAGCGGAGACTAGATGTTCACAGAAAGCCAATTCTTATCCCTCTTTCCTGGTGTCAGCACAAATGTTGGAACAGAGGTGTTCAGGGGCTTGGCAGGCAGCCCCTCTCTGGTTCCTTCCACCATAGGACCACAGTGCATGGTCACATCGTGTGACACCCCGTCATCCCCGTGCCAATTTGATTTTTTTGAATGATATTTTCCCATTCAGAGATCTTCTTAGTTATAACTGTAGCTTGGGTTCAGATTTTTGGCTGCTGATTTTTGGTTCCTGACAAGCCCTAGTATTGACAGAGCTGGCAGCATGCCTGTTCCCTATCCAGTGTGTGCACCTGCAGGGGATCTCTGCGTCCTGGAGACGAGCCCTGACCCTGTCTGGAGAAAGCCAGTGCTTTGCAGATCACGGGAGTTACACATGGAGTCTGCTTTAAAGGTGTTCAAAGGAAGGACTGCATTCCAAAGTTTAGGCGTTTTAAAGACATTAACTGGATGTCTCAATCTTAACAAATACCACTCATTGCAGGGCTACGGTTTGGCAATAAACAACCCATGAGTGCAACACTGCAGCTCCCTTGTGCTCTGGTGAGGTAGGGACATTGCACAGTTGCTAAATATTGTGGAATTTGGAGCACCTAAGAGTCCAGTGTTACTTATAGGGATTTGCTGAAAACGACATACATTAATTCATCTTGCCTTCAAACTTGAGAAAACTATTCCTTCATGGACACGCACTCTGAATTGTTTTTGTTATTATTATTAGTACTAGTAATATAACTAGTATTATTATTTATATTTAAAGTAAATTGTTACACAATCTCAGTTCAGATCTGCAGTTTCAGAATTTTGTGGCAATGTCATTGCCATAGATAATACTTAGGAAAAAAATGGCACAAATGAGTAAAGGTAATTGATTGTCAGAAACTTAGGGAGAAGAGATGGAGGAAAAGAAAGAAAAAATGCTACTTAGACTACAATAATATAAATTTGGACTGCAGAGTGTGGATACCTTCCTTTAGCCAGCTGGGACAGACACAATTTTTAATTCTGAGATACCACAGCCAAAAATGGTAACAGTTACTTTTTCTCCCGCAGAAAATGGGAGATCCCAACTTTTTGCCATCTTGGTCAAATTGTTTTCTTTTACGTATTTCAGGCTGTATTTTTAACATACAAATGATGCCAGAATTAATAGAATAATTATGTATAATGCCAGAACTAATTATGTCATCATTAAATATTATCAGCAGTAAGAGATGTGTGAGATAATCCAGCGTGGATTTAAATGTGTGCATCTGCACCATTCTGTAAGGGTGAGTGTGAAATCAGATGCAGATGATAATGCACCTAACCATTTTTGGCTCTCACGAGGCTGTACAGACATGTGAAAATGAAGTTAGGTCTGAAGTATTAGGGTACTAGTAGAAACTGTGAGTTTAAGTCTGAATGTAGACACATTAATCATTTGCGGTTTCTTACACTGGGCCCGTTGCATATGACCAGGCTGGGCTTGAAATTATGTTTCACCTACACTCTTTGTTACCCTTCTGCTTGTCAAGGGACTTATTTCAGAAAATGTTTTCTTATGTTCTTCCAAAGCAAGCATTTTTTGTTTTTCTTTGAAAATACAAATGGATCAGGAGGCCATACATGGTGCTTTTTTGCCTTTTTCTTTAAAAGACAGAAATTTTAACTACCCATAGAAAAGTATTAAAAGACACTGCAGCTCTTATTTAGAGACTTAGTAGCTACTGTAAACATTGTTTTTGCCTTACTTGTTAGTTTTCTTCTTCTCAGACTTGTGATGCTTCCCTTTGCCTGAAAAGGGATAATGGCTATTTCATTTCACCCTAGGACCATCCACTATTATCTTATCCCTTTGAACTGGTTTCCACATTATTGTGTCCAAAGAAACTTTTCACTTTGAAGAAGATTGATTTTTTTTTTTTTCTTTTGGTCCCTTCCTCTCTTCCTCGTCCATCTCCCCTCCCCCACCCCCTTCCCCAAAAAATAACCCACCACCAGATCAAGGGATGCCCAAACTCATGCCTGGCTCTGCTTTTCTAGTGCTTTAGCTGTGCTGCTGAGGCTCATACTTCATGGGGCCGTGATGGGTAGCACATATACCCACTGTTACACTTCTGGCAGGTGTGGCAGTCTCTCACTCTGGCCGTCAAGGAGACTGGAGTTTATACAGTGAAACTTAGCTTGGAGAAAGTATTGTCAACATGGAAACATTCTTGCTAAATATCCATGCCAAAAAATTCATAGTTCTGGTTAGAAAGACTTGGACTCCCTTATAATTTTGTCTTAGAGCACTGTGGAAAGTTGTGGCACAACGCTAAAAGGGGTTGGTCTGCCTTCTGTGTCCCTTCTGTGATTGCACTCGGTATCTTAGCACATCAACCTAGCAAATTTCATTCACAAGATGGGACATATGTGTGTGAGTAAAAATTCGATTATTGTGTGATGCGCTCTGTAAAACACATGATGTAGTTTTACTGTGCATCAGCTTCATAATTTGCAAGGTTTTTTTTCTAGATGCATTTCTGAAAGAGGCTTTTGACTCAGCTTAATTTATCTCCAAACTTGACTAAGTTATGTAATTTATTTAGATGATATGTAGTTCTGCCTATATTTCTGTTACTTTCTTGTATAAGTTACTTTACTCTTAATTTTAAAAATTAAATTATTAAAAAAATATCTGAACAAGATGATTTCCAAATTCAGTTAGCTATTTCTGTTTCAAATTCTTAGTTAAGACTCTCTCTGGTTTTTTTTTAGTGTGTTGCCTTTCCTCTTTATGCAAGGGATGGCTTGCCTTGCTGCAATTGGCTAGCACTGTGGACTGTTTAACTGTGAGCTCTTTGAAAGAAAATTTGTGAGAAGTGTTGCCATGAGCTGAATTAGGATCAGTGAGCTCTGTCCCATCTCCATCTGGAGAAGCAGCACTCTGCTACCAGTCAGTGCCTGTAAAGTGGCCGTCCTTCGGGGAGTTGGCCTGAAATCAGCTACCTGGTACTCTGCTGGGAGCTGGGCAAGTGGGAAGGAGCTGGTGGCCTGGCAGCATTTCCTGCAAGAGTTCAAAACCTTCTGTTCCAGTATGCATTCAATGTAGTTGTCAGCCTTCTCCTGTGGAGCACAAATGTGTAAACAGTTATCCTGAAAATAGTACTTCTGCCTCTGCATAGCAGGGTTCTTTCAGTTTGTTTTAAACTTTTTTTCCACTATTTTTTTGCTTCTCTGTGTTTCTGTTCACAGTGATTAATTAGTCTGCTCTAATCTACTTATTTTATGTTTAGTGCTTCATGAATCCAATTTCCTAGTGAAATTTCTTTCCAAATATGACTTGAAAACACATTTCTTCTATACCTTTCATGTTAATACTTCTCCCTGGCTTTAATCTACTATTTAATTCTGTGTTTTTATTATTTAGAACTTCAGATCATGTTGAAGTGCAATTTCTGAGAAGCTCAGTGTATAGATATGCACATTGTTTAAAGCTGGTTAGAATTTTTCTGAAAGCAAAAAAAAAAAAAAATATCTTAAAATTGGAAACTGACTGAGGCTAAATATCTTGTTTTAAATATCTGAATTGAGAGATCTTGGCCATTTCAAAGGTAGGAGTCTGACAAGTCTGGCAGTATCAGGAGCTGTGGCTTTCTTCAGAATGAAGAGGTTTGGGTGAAAAAAAAGAACGGGAGAAAAGGACATAATTTTATTATTGAATAATGATTAATAAAAATGAGGGGGGAAAAAAGGCACCATTTCTAGCTCCTTTCTCTAGGTTCTCCAGAAATACTATAAAAATTATGAGAAATTCACTCACTGTTCTGATTTCCTGGACCTGGGTCCTTCACAGCAGATAGCTCAAGTAACTCAAAAAGTCTGATTTTGTATATGGAAAGCAACTTGTGCATAAAACAGAAGAAAGAAGTGAACACTGGTAAATAAGAATTAGTACTTGGCTTTGAGCCATACTCCTGAAAGTACCATTTGCCTGATCCCTCTGGGATCAATTGTTAATATTGTCCTAAAGCAGTGGCAAAATATCAATTTAGTCCTAGAATTCTTCAAACCACAGTTACAGCTGGCTGAATTTCATTCTTAGAGTTTCTATATTTCAGAGTAGATCAGTGTTCTTCACAAACGAGTCCCTTGGTTCGGGAAAGTGCCAACAAATGGCATTTATATTGTGTATATATTCATTCTGGATATCTCTTGACTTGATTGTCTCCTAAACATCAGGACTGAGGAAAAGAGTAATTTACAATACCTGCTTAGAACATAGTTATAGGAAGCGGTACTTGAGTTTCTCAGAGGCAGGGAGTAAAAATGCTGCTGTTGTGGTCCTCTGTGAGAGATGATTTTTCAGCAGCACTCCTGGTACATCTGTGTGCCCTGTCTTCTTCCAAGTGAAAATAATTGAGCTAACTTGGAATAAGCAGTGCCTTGTCAGATGTGAGTTATGCTCAGGTTAAATGCTGCCTCTCAGCAGGGCTAGTTGGAGAGTTGTGCTAATATTAACTAAACTGCCTTTCTTCACATCAGTGACCTTGCACTTTTGATTCAACTTGGTTTCCGTGAGATTTGACCTTTGTCCATACAGTTCAGGATATTTTCTGGTTACTATTCTGCGAGAAAAACATTAAGCATTATGTTCTCTGAATTTTTTATCTCATTAAGAGTATGCACATATGCATGGCTGGATTTTTGAAAGATGAAACAGTATTGCCCCCCTGAAAATAAAACAAACAAAAAACCCCCTTAAGTAATTATACCTATCCAGGTTTTCTTGTTTTGTATTTCTTTCTATCTTCTTTAAATCCTGATTTTAAATATGTCTTTTTGACCAGAGTGAGGAGCAGCTGAAGGGCTGTGAGTCTAATGAAATTTCTTCATCTAGTAGAAATAACAAGATAGTCAAATTTATAGTTTTACATACTATATCTTCTGGAAAATGTGTAGCCATATATTTGACTGTATAAAGCTACAATATTTTGGTGTTATATGGCATTTTTAATTTGTTTTGTTAATTCTGGATTTATGATCTAGAACCTGAGCCAAGACTAAAGACTAATCCAAAGACTAAAACTGTCCTCCTCAAGAAGATCCACAACACAGTTATGTGAAAACATAACTCACATTATGTGGCTTTGTGCCAACTTCCTTAGAAAAATAGACTTAAAAGTTGAGGGTTTTTTTTTCCTTTTCAATTCTATATTAATTTTCATGGTTCAGTAACTTGCTATAGCTGTAAGTATTTCTATACAAAATCAATTCTTTCAAGATTCTTGTTTGTGGTTTAGGTTCAATCAGATTTGCCTTGTAGCCATAACTTCAGAGGAGCCAGCCCATTTTTTCTGTTCTCAAAATTTGCATTTACTTTTAGCCCTTAATGTGAAGAAAAGTCACTAGACAGTTCTAACCAGAAGGGTTTGATGTGGATTTACCAACTTGATAATCTGATGCTAAAGCAGTGAAAAAGATCCCTTCTTAACTAAGCCATGTGTTAAGGACATCCTACCATAACTCAGCCATGTGTTAAAGTGGCATCCTACTCATGGTAATTAGCAGAATATCCCCCCACAAATGGTTTGTGGCTGAGACAGTGTAGGTTGTCTAAAAGTCACTTGTCAGCAAGGGGGAATTAGGATTAGGTCCCATTATGATCTTCATGTGTTGTCAAATTGCAGGGTCAGAGGACTCTTTTTCTCAGAATTTACTTCTCTGTCATGGTCCAAAGTTGTTCAGGGACAGGCTCCTTGGAGGTGCAGAGGAAATCTGCTGATCTTTTGTACTACAGCATTGTAGTGGGCAAAGGATACCTTCTGAATGTGATGCAAAACCATAGGTTAGGTAAACTGGAGATATTAGCCCAAAGATAACTGAGGTGTGTCTTTGATGTATTTTGAGGAGTGAGAGAGAGCCATGTATTCTGGCTTGACAGCAGCAAGAAGTAAAATAGAGACTTAAAACAAGAGAGTAATTTTCCTGAAAGTAGTAGAGAGGTGTGAACACACCTGTGCTCATAGGAAAGAATTTTTCATCCTAAAGGTTGTCTGGGAGAATCAACGATAACTCAGTTGTGTTACATATGTAAGGGACTCCCAACAACAGTACTTGGTGTTCATCCTCTGGGAAAGTACATGGTGAAGACCCTAAAAGCTTAAGCCAGAGCATAAAAGGGTGGTAGGATCACAAGTTTTCTTTCCAAATGAAGTGTTATTGGCCCACTAATTTATGGCATGTAGCATTATCTAATACTTCTGCTCATAAATACAAGTCTTTATTGCAGTTTCAGTAGCTTCATAATTTTAGAGACTAGCTTCTGCCTCTCTTTGATGCAGCCAGATAATCTGCATTATATCACTAGGAGGAGAAAATGTTTTCATGCCAAAACCTCTTGCTGAGCAGCGTCACTTATATCACCCTTCTACTTGACTGCTGTTCTGTGTGACATTTCTGTATGTATTTCTCCTGAATCTCACTGACTTGTTACCTTTGCAATGGATTACCATTCAATTAATCTAGTTGACTGAGTATAAAAAGGATGAGCAATGATTTGGCAGCTATATGTAAGTTAAAAATATTTTTATCTTAATTCACTAAAGCAGATATTTAGGTTAATATTAAGAATGAGGGCAGTGTAGATGGGAAGGGCTGTGGAAGCTGGTTTGGCTTGCACTAGGGAATGAAATTATTATCCCTCTTCAGAGGAGAACACTTCCTCTAAAGACTAACATTTGGGCAACTTATTAATTTATTTTTGTAATTTATTTTTTTTGGAGGGTGAGGGGGAAATTCTTGAAATACTTTATTTACTGAAGATGTAAATATGTACTATTAAAAGGTCTAAAGCTGCTGAAATGCTCAACTTAATGAGGAAAAAAGTGATGTTTAAAATCAGACATAGCACTGCCCAGTGGATGTACTTTAGCAGGCTTCATCTTCTTCGAGTTCAGTCCTGGTGAAGTTAAGTTTAGCTTTAGTGTTGCCTTTGTCACATAATGCTTCCCTTGGCCAGCATAGCAAGGGCTGGGCCAGTGTGGGGATGCCTCTTCAAAATAAAAATTTCATAGAGATAGTCAATCTCTAAATCTATTCAATGTCAAAAAGTTCTAGTTGGCTCTTTTTGTTATGTTGTTTTGTTTCATTTTGGTTTAATATATGTTAACTACTATTTATCAGGGGAATGAAAACAAAATTTTCTTGTGAAACATTCTTCAGTTATTGTGCCATGGTAGATAGCAAGGATCTGTGCTACATGCACCCCAGAGAGACAATCGAAGAATCATAAGATGGTGGTAAAATTATTTTAATGAGAGGAGAAGGAAAAACAGGGAAAATATTGTTTTTAATGTTTATATAAATTTTTTCCTATGAGGCAGTACTTTTTTATTTCTACATAACCACTTTTAAGAGGCTCTTCTGTGTTTAAAATAACTTTTTTAAAAGAATGCTAAGTATTAGACTTTTTTAACATGAGCCATGTTTTCCATCTTTTTGACGTAGTAAAATACTGTAGTAATACTGTTTAGTATTTAGCATTTACTTTGCTTGAATTAATATAGCTACTTTGAAAGCCTTGGTAATTACACTTTCTTGCAAATGGCAGTTCAGACAAAGAGAGCTCATAAATCTTAACATATCCTTAGAAGGACAGCAATTGCTCATGTGCCAGGGAAATGAGGAATAGCTTATTTTCCAAGAGTATACCCTATGCATACAGGTAAACTCGTTCCCTATGAAATTTAAACTAGAAAGGTTCTAGAAGACCTGTATACCAAAATAAGACAATCCTTTAATTGTTGGAGAATGAACAAAGATCATTGAATCACAAAGTTTAAGTATTGTGGAGATTTACAGGAGAGTGCTTTGCTCTGGTTAATAAAGTGAAAGTTGAGCACTAGGCACAATGTTATTAATTTCATAAAAAAGCAATTAAAGCAGGTTGACAAAGCTAAAAGGACTTAATGAAGTTAAAGGAAGACAAGTTGGAAGGATGGGGCAAACTCATCCGCACACAACTTTGATGTTCAATACTATTTCCCAGTGGGAGTGTTCAAAGCCAACAGCCTTGGGACTAAATTGCTTATGCCTCATTCTGTGTAAATTCTGCTTTTAATTTTTGTTCCCCTCAAGGAACAATATGTGGGCTTTGCAAAATAAGTTGGCTTAATATAATTGGTTATTTTTGAAAACATATTTAGTAACTAGCAACTTTGCTGAGAATCAAGGCAGCTCTAAGGAGCCCAGGTATTTTAGAAATCTGGCTGCTTAGGTGGATTGACCAATAGTAATTTTAAAGGCTGTGCTTTAGTTATCGCAGGTAGGTTCCTTGTTCATGTAATTCTACATTGATCAAATCTAGTAACTGGTAAAAACTTAAAAACTGTCTTTTCCAGGTTATATATATATATACACACACACATATATATATATATATGAAATTATATTTTATAGGAATAAAATAAAAATTGAATTGCTAATGACTACTGGATTATATTTTTTTGTCGTTGAGAGATCTGCTTTTGGGATCATATCTTTTCGTCTTCCACAAATATAGTCATGCAGAAGGATTTGTTTAATGATATTTTCAGTTTTTTTCCACTGCACAGAGAAGTGGTTTATAGTTTGAAAGCAGAGGACACAGTTTCATGCCTCTAGCTCTTCTTCAAATATAAGTAAAACAAAATTAATAATGAAGCTAATTTAAGTCTGGGTAAACCAAGCTGCTTCCATGACTTTACTTTTCATCTTTTAATGAAAAAATTATTTTATTGTGCTCCAACATTTTACCCCTCACTGGTTGCATATGCATTAGTGCTTTTCTGATCAGTGGTGTGCTTATAACTCAAAGCCCCTGAGGGTCCCTGCTTACTGCATGTTGCTTCATTACCTGGTTTTGACAATCACGACCTGGCTTCTCAGAGGAAATTATACCAGAAATCCCATTTCAGATCCACACCAGTAGAGTTTATCCTGATCTGTTTTCTACACAGGGAGATTACATTACTTCAATTATAAAACTGTTTGAAATTTTAGCTCAAGTATATCATCATTTTTAAGGCAGATAAAACAGAAAGTGTAGAGCCTTGTGCCTCATAATTTTCTTCCTCCTCCCCCCCCCCCCCCCCCCCCGGTAGTTTACTTTTAAATAATTATTTAAATTAATTGGGTTTTTTCCTGTTTGGCAATTTTTGTAATTTTTTTGAATTTTAACACTTTCCCATTGTTGAGTTTTGAGGTAGTGCCTCTTTGTGGGAAGCACTTGTAAAGAAAATAAGGTTCCTCTAAAACTCACGATGGTTGGGGCAAATTCTAATTTTTAAACTGTTTAATCTTTAAAAAGTGTGCATAAATAATTAGAGGATTGTTTAAAACTATTCTAAAAGAAAATTATTCTTTTTCTGCCTGTGTATTTTAAGAATTGGAAGCTAAGGTTTCAATTTATAGTGGTTCAGAATCAACACTTCTTTTAAAATTAGTTTTTGATTAGTTAAAATGTGTATGTAAACTTAAAAATTAATTGGTAGGGTAATTGTAGATGATAAATGATAATACAGGCATAAAAGAAGTCCTTTAAGAAAATACAACGAGCATCTTTCATTTGATTTATGAAAGGAATTGAAATATGCTGCAGTATTATCCTCAATACTGATTATATCTAATGGGCAATTAATTGAAGCTTATTTAAGAAAGTGCAGGGAAGAAACAAAAGGGTTGTGCTGTCATTAAGAGAGGATGTGAATGTCAAGTATGGTGGATCAGAAATGAGTCAGCAATTTGCCTTTTAAAAGCACATGTCTGATGTGATCTTCAGCTTTCAAATGCTTAGAGCTGACACTTGCTATAATGTATTATTGCTAGTGCTTGTTGAAAACCAAAATACTGCTTTTTAGAAAGCACTTTGAAAATCGTGGGGTTTTTTTTCAATGAGGAAACAAAAATTGAGAAGTTTCCATTTTGTGTTAATAGAAGAATAGCTGGATGTACTTTCTCCTTTCTCCTCCTCCCCTACATCTGTGCCGGGGGTGCAGCGTGCTGGTGGGCATGCCCTGCTTCGCTTAAATCCTTTTGCTGGGTTTTGTGTGGTGGTTCTCTCTTTCCTGCTTTGCAAGTCTATGTACTTGATCTTTTGAGAAACATTTTTCATGAAAATATGAGCGCAGGGAGGCTTTCCAGTGAAGAATGTAAGGGTTCAAAAATTTCCTCTTAGCCTTAGTGTCATGTTATTAAGTTGTATGCTTCCTGTACTGGCCTGGTTATGGTGCTGTAGATGGTTGTGGCTTATGTGAATTACAGATTTCAGAGCCTTCTTAAAGTTCCTAGCACACAAATATCCATGTCAATAAAAAATGTCATTATAAAGATGTTTCTGCTGAGAATTACTGGGCATGAGTGTGGTGTTTGGTTTTTGTGGGGGTTTGTTTATTTATGTTTTGGGTTTTTTGTTTGGTTTTTTGTTGGTTTTTGTTTTTTTGTTTTGTTTTTTTTTTTAATTATGCCTTTCTCTTCTTTTCTATCCCTTACTGCACTTTGGGCAAAAGAAGCACTTAGAAGCCTTCCCCAGTTACCGAAGCACAAGAGGTCATGGCTTTAATGTATTGGACAGATTGAGATGGTCTGGTAGTATAAAACAGGAAAATTCAAGTGCATTTTGGGATGATATGCACATCTAAGAAAATCAGTCAAAAATAAAAATAAAACTAGGTCTTCCAAATAGATTGCAACTGTGTGTTTGACTTGTGATGCTGTTTATAAACAAATAAATTACAGTTTGTTTTGGGAGGAGATGGAGAACATCCCTAGTGTTTTTTCAGAAAGGATATCTAATATAAGGATCACCTTATAGATATCACCTCATTAGATATCACCTCATTAGATATCACCAGGGGAGGAGTGGGCAGCCTCTCTGCAGCAGTGCTCTGTGCATCTGTTAGGCTTCAGCTGCTGTGAACTGACAGTGAAATGTCACTGTCAAGGAGTCATTCCAGTTCTGACCAGTCTGCTCTCTGTTGACTGTTGGCATTTTCTAGCACACGTGTAAGTCTTTGGGCAATGGCTGCTTTAATAGCTTATGCTTTTAGGGCTCTTACCTGTTGTGACTTATGCCAGAAGGGAAGCATCCTTTATTTCAATAAGGATCACATGCTTATCTCTCTTTCTATCACAAATGTCTTTGCTTATGTCTCTAAGACATCTTCTCTGAGCGATTTCCAACTGGCGACTGGCTCCTTTTTGTCTACAGCTTGTTGCTTCTGTTCTTCCCATTATAGATAAGGTGTATCAACGCGCTTTACTAAATGTATTTTGTGGCAATATCCCCTCTGTATGGCCAGCTGGCCTTTCCTGTGTCACAGAGGCACCACATCACTCTTGCTAAAGCAGTCCCTTACTCAGGCTTCTTGTGAGGCTTCTTCTGCTCTCCCTGTCAGGGAGCTTCTCCCATTTTCTCTCAAAGTAGACCTAGTGTATTTGCTAATAGCACACACATAGCCTTGTGCTGTACAACCTGGGAGGAGTTGTTAGCTTTTGGGTCCGTGTTACCCTAGCTGCATACTCTCTCTTCATGCACTTCTCATTCTCTTCTCCATAAGTGATCAGACCTAAAGACAAAATTTTCCGAGCAGTACCTTGGCTGGACAACGAGGTGCCAGGGTGGACAGGTACAAGGATGGTAATGCCCTGTAGATCTGGGATGACTAAGGCTGGCAGGCCCTCCTGTGTGCAGTTTATCATCCTGGGGAAGACATTACAAAGCAAATGATCACTCTTGGGATGTTTTTTTTAGTGCTAGGTGCCTGCTGTTGCCTGCATAAGGGTCTCACCCCACAATCTGCTACTCCAGTGCCATGGTGTACGTTCCCAAAGGTCAAATAGGCACCACAGTAAGAGAAAAGTTTCTCTCTGTCCCTACCTCTGCTACAAGCTGATAAGGTGATTTCAAGGAAGTCAATTGGAAGTTACTCATTCTCTGCTGGAGATTATTCATTCACTCCTGAAAATTTTCGGGAAGTACAATGTAATTTATAGGTCTCTTCTAAAGGAAATCCCTGCTTTCTGACTTCAGGCTATAATTTATAGGCAAAAAGTAATTTCTCTTGTATGTGATATTGATGGTGTCCCATTACTGAAGAATTAGAGATTTAAAAACAAATTTTGGTGATTGTGGTGTAATTTAATTTATGCCTGTTAGTAGAGTAATTATAAAAATTTTGACAAGTTTAGATTCTTTTCCTATTACTGCCAATCTTATATTGCAGCATGGAGACAAGTCTGCTGGCATATATCTGTGCAGAAAGTCATACTGTATTGCAAATAACAGTGCAATTATTGCACTATTTGCAGGGGGGGAAACAGACTGACAGGAATAAAAGAAAAGCTTTCTACAAACCAAGATGATTAAACATGAAGTAGATATGAAGTGCAGCTTTAAACAGTCAAAATACAGAAAACTTCAAAACTTCGTCTGTTATCCTGTGATTGTAAGGCAGAACCCCTGTGTTGCATACTGCCAATAACTGTATATCAAATGTTGTTGCTTCTGGATGTTTTCAAGAATGAGTGAAAATTTGTTCACAACATTTAATTGCAACTTTACAAATAACTGAGTACAAAGCAATAGTAAAAATGCTTGTCTGATAATGTAGCAGTGAATGTGGTATGTGGGATTTGTTGCAAAGGAGAAACATCTTTAGGTTTTTATTTTCCTTCAATAATTGGGAGCCATTCTTCTTTTTTAATAAGCATTTAAAAAAAATCAGGAATGCCACATCACTTCTGCTGGCACAAACCTGAAGAAATATATATGCCCTAGAGCACCTCTCTGCCTTGGTAGACAGACAGAGATTCACTGAAGAATCTTTTTTGCAAAAATTGCTTTTTGATTGCAAAATAAGTAGTTTGCTCTCAGTTTTAGTCTCTGAATTCTTGACTGACTTCAGCTCCTCCAATAGAAATGCAAAGGCACCTGGAGACACCATAAATTAATGCATTGGAACGGAGCAGGGTCATTTTATGTTTTCTTGGCTTTCTGTTCCTGTAGTTGAGGCCTCCTCCCTGTGAATTTCTGACAAAACATGCAAAGTTAATGATGATTCCATATGTAAAGGCTTCCTGTAGCTCTAACAGACATATGCATTTCTGAGATAAAAGTACTGGATACTTGACTCAATTTGGCCACCCTTTTTGATTTGTTTCCTTCTTTTTTTTTTTTTCAGCTAACCTAGATAAAGTTTATTGCAGTTGGACATCAAAGTAATTAAGCAGAATTGAATCATTCATGCATCTGATGATGTAAAGACATCTTAATGTGAAGTTTTGTTTTAATTGCCTTTTATGGAGCACAAGAGGATTGTAAATAGCCAAATGAGCTTTCTGTGATTAGTAAAACTGGCCATTCCCGGAAGATGACAAACCAGAGAAAACTTGCATTTTGACAATAGAAAACAGAAAATTATAGAAATTAATTTTCATTTTTCATGTTATTTGACTGCATGCCAAAGCATTTTAAGTGTTTCAGAATTGTTCAACACATTTAAAGCAGGAAGCAGTTAAAAATATATATTTAAATGTTCACCTTTTTCAGAAACAAATATGCACATTTAAGAAATGAGAATCCCTTTTAGAGAGATGTGATTAGTTTGAATCCAAGTATATACTGATTAACCTGGTTTCTTGATGTAATTTCTATAATCTGACTCATTTTTGAAGGTGGTGTATGTAAGTGGTTAAGAGACTTTCTAAAGGCCTTGCAGAAATGGTATTTTGAAGCAAGGAATAGATCAGCTTACTGATGAAAGTCAGTCTGGTACCCTGTTTACAACAGCATCTGCTGACACTGCTGTCTTTGAAAGCAGATCTCTTCCTGACACTCTCCCAGTATAAACGGGTGACTCCAAGGACATGAAATGACCAAATTTAATTTAGGTATCTCTAGCCAAGCAATGAACTGAAAAATTACTAAGTTACCTTTGAGGTGTTAGCAGATTTCATAGAAAAATGTACAATTACAGCTCTCTGCCTGGCAAAAGCAGTAAGGGAATTTTTGCCTTTTACTTCTTCATAGGGAAAAAATAGTCCTTTAAAATACTTATTTTCTCACATGACACTATAGGTGGCTTTGTATGTGGTAGGTCCTTTTCATGCCTTAAAATCAAAGTTTAAATGATTTTACAGATCCCCCAATCCTTTGCCTTTTGGAACCACAGATTATTTTTAAAAAAAATATTGATATATGGGTATGTACAGTGGGAGTTTTGTTCAGTCATAACTTAATAAAGCTTTTTATGATATGCAGGGTCATTTAAATATCTTTATCTGGAAACCCAGAATATTTGAAGTCATTGAAAAAAGACATTCCAGACTTAAGAGAGTACATACTGAGAGTGGGCCCAGAGGAGGGTCATGAAGATGATGAACGGGTTGAAACACATCTTCTGTGGGGAAGAACTGAGAGAGATGAGGTTGTTTAGCCTGGAGAGAAGGAGGCACTGGGAAGACCTTACTGTGGCTTTTTTGTACTCAAAGGGGGCCTACAAGAAAACTGTAGAGGGACATTTTAGTAGGGTCTGTAGGGATAGGATAAAGGGTAATGGTTTTAAGCTGGAAGGAGTTCAATTTAGATTAGATATAAGGCAGGATTTTTTTGTTGTTGTTGTTGTTGTTTTGTTTGTTTGTTTGTTTGGGTTTTTTTTTTTGTTTGTTTGTTTTTTTCTTACGATGAAGGTGTTGAAAGACTGGAACAGGTTGCCCAGGGAGGTGATGGATGCCACATGCCCAGAAACATCAAGGTCAGGTTAGACAGGACTCTGAGTAACCTGAGCTTATTGAAGGTGTCCCTTCTAATTGTAGGGGGATTGGCCTAGATGACCTTTAATGATCCCTTCCAACCCCAACTGTTTTGTTCATTCAGGCCCAAAACTGTTAAGCAGTGCTTATGCTGATAATATGTCTGAGAATCAGAGTCTCTTAAGAAGACATTCATCTTTTTGTCTGGAACCATGTCTTGTATCTTCTTCTCTAGCCCTTTTCTTTACCATTTTTCAAGTGTGATAGCCTTGAGCAGCATTTGCTGCTTTCTCTTCATCCATGTCCTCTTCAGAGCCAACATTTCATAAAAAAGAAATAAATGTACCATTTATTCTTTTGTTCATTCATCCCTTTCCTGCCTCTTCCTCATTTTCAAAATGAGCAGGAAGCTATTTGTGATAGTGAGTCACCACCAAATTTTACGAGGGGATTATGCTGAACCTCACTGATTCACACACTCCAGGCTTTGTTGGAGGTCAATGTCTTGGCAGCATTCCCCTGTAAATACTATTCAAGTACCAAGCTGTTGATATTGAGAGAGCGTTAAGTTGTTTCTGCCTTCCTTCTGCTGTGCTTTGTGTTCTCAGCAGTTGCCAGCAGGGGGGCAAGGTGACAAATTCTGTCCCTGTATAGAATATAGAAATTGGACATGCAGTTGGTGCACAGGTACCTGCTCAGCAGTAGCTGCTTCCCTGGAATTTTTTGCTTTCCTTAATTTACAGAACTGTTGTGGTGAGCCCCTAAAATATGATTATTGTTCATGGTCTTTCATTTTGTAAATTTTCCTCACTTCTTACCACAAGAATGCTTCCTGCCCATTTAAATCTATTCTTGCTCTGTATCACAAGATACATTCTTCAGGTTGCTTTAAGGGGTCTTTAAGATCCTTTAGCTTAGCGAGGTGTCAGGTCTTTGAAATCAGGGAGATTTCCATGAATTTCAGAATTAGGCAACAGAATCCCAGCTGGGGATTTGGTATTTACCTATTTGTATTTCTCTAACACTTTTTACATATCTATACATGCAAAGCAGTTTTCAGTATTCAGTGTTCATTGTATTCAGTAGGATTTGGGGAGGTCCAAGAAGCAGTCCCAGTAACACCACTGCCTCATTAACTTTGTTTTCCTGAGCCCTGCCAATGGCATATTAATTTCTGGCACAATGGGCCACTGCACAGGTTGTGCACAAGATTTTGAAAAGGTCACTTGAAGGCTTACCAACAGTGCAAGAAAAAACAAATATCCCATAGAGTCAAGTTTAAGGTGTTCTCTGTGTTGTTGTAATTTTCTGTTTTTTAAAAAGTTGGCTTGCTGTGAGAACCTTGGAATATTAAGGTAGAAGAAAGGTGAAAGAAACTTACCAGGTGCGAATGCAGGTTTTTGCCATCTGGTACCCCAAGTGAGTCTTACTAATTTCCCTGCATTTCTCTGCTCCTGCAGGACATTTCCTTGGAGTCTTTCTGTCTTTTCTGGAAATAAAGACCTCCTCCAGATCTCACTAGGCAGGAGCAAAAGTTCATCAGACATGGAAAATCTTTTTTCTAGACAAGCTCCTCAATCACCAGGCTTGCCTCTGGATGCTTTATTTAACTTGGTGATGGATAAGATGAAGAGCAAGATGAAGAGTATTTTCCAAGTCATCAATCCAACCCTGGGCACACTTAGTTTTGGGGAGACTTCAGTGTAGACTCACATCCTCACCTCTCTCAGTATCTAACATCCAGTCAATAAAGTCTCTATCTATAGGAAAATAATAGCTGACCATTTTTCACAGCAATGGGGCTTTCCCTTTGTGACATGTCTTCTTACAGAAAAGAAGTGTGTTTTCTAAACTATTGCTTTCTCTATTCCTTTCTCACATGCGCAGGATATTTAATAATTATCAGAATGTGGCTCTTACTCTTTACTGCTAAAACAGCATCTTTTTTTTTTATTATTCTCCTAATATAGAGATGTTCAGTTAGATCTGGGATTTGAAACAGTTTGTTCCATAAGCAAAAAAAAAAAAATAACTAAGCTTTATTTCTTTCTAATTCTGTTTCTGTCTTATGTCATTACATTTTCCTATCATCCTTTCTCTGGGTGGACCTGATTCAGAAAGGACAGATCTGCAGATACTTCTGGTGCCAGCAGATGGAACGGCTGCAAGGCAAAGCAGATTAATACGTAGTGTTTCTTGCCCATTTTTAAAAGGCCTTCTTTCATTAATGCTGTTTCCACTACCTATTCATTGTTAAACTTGTAGAAACCTCACAGGTTAGAGATTAGACTCATATCTGCATTCTGGTTTTGGAGAGTTTTTCTGAGAAATGAGAAAACAAAGGCCCTTGTAATGAGGATGTTTCTTCGTTTTGCATTATCATGATTATATGGTGTCTGACATTAAAAAAAATTATTAACATGACATAAAAAATGCTCATTTAGGTGAAGATGTATTTATGGGGAGACCAGCTGAATGGCAAGGTTTGCTGATGGTGTAAATTTATTTGGGATAATATGGGAAACTGAAAGAATTGCAGAGGGATTTTAGGAGATGGAGATAATACCATACACAGAAGCCACCACCATATGGCTCAGTGATTCTGTAAAATGTCTGGAAGCTGGGGAATAGGTGGGTTATTCTTGTGGATAACTTTTGTTACTGCCTGGGTATTTGCTTTTGGCCACTGTTGGAATTGACATTCTGAGCTCGTTGGACTCCTTTCAGAGGCAGTACAGTGCTCTTATGTTCCTACAAGCTTCTGAAATAAATGTGTTTAAAAAGCCAGTAAAGCTGTTTCAAGCATGATGAAAACCTAAGCTAAAGAAAAACATTAAAGCAAATAAAAACAAACCAGACACTCATGCATAGGTTTTACTTGGGAATAAACAACTATAATATTGACAATTTATGGATGTTTTCTTATTAGGAAGTCTTCAGCTGTCTCACTTTGGTAGCATACACTCTGATTTATAAAGAAAAATGTTAGCATCTTTGTGAGAATCAAATGTTTTCAGGTCACAGGGCATGAAAATCTTTAGTTTGGCTGGATGTACAAAGTGAACTTCGGCACAAATTCCTCAAACGGAGATTAAAATCATACATTTACAATTACTGTCTGTTAGAAACCTTTGAAGAAACAAACTTTGTTACAAAAATGGTTTGTTTTCCCTGGAAAGACAAGGTCATCAATGTTTTGCTTATCATAGTCACTATCTAAAATATAAACACTGTTCCCTGTCACCAGAGTGTCTAAGGAATTGCTGGTTAATTCTACTTGGAGGGAAAAGACACTGTGTTTTAAATCTCACCCTGTTCAGGATTGTCACGTGCTCTTGTAGATACAGGTGTAGAAAGTATTGATTTTTACTGATTTTATTTCAAAATTAATGGACACCAAGTTCAATGAGCTTTCTGTGAAGAATGTCTAGAAATAGTATCATCTTTTTATTAAAAACAGCAGCAGTATGAAAATACTGATGCAAATGAAACACTTAAAACAATTTCAATTTAGTTATTAGGTCTTTTTAAGAGGAACTCAACTCTTTGTTAAAGATAAAACTAACCAAACCCTAATCTAAAAAAGAAACATTTCCCGCCATCCCCCCCTAACTTTTTCCATGGAAACAAACACACCAATTTTTTGGAGTCTGTTCAAAACGTAGAATAGTTTTTCAGAAACCTCTGTTACTTTCAAAAATTATTTGAATTGATAAAACAATATGGTCAATCATCTTTCGTGCGAAAAGGATGTCTCTTAAGAAAACAAAACAACAAAAAAACCCCAAACAAACAACAACAACAACAAAAAACAAACAAAAACAACAACAACAACAAACAAACAAAACCCACCAATTTTGAGGTTTTCTTAAAAGTGTAGTTCCAGAATATCACATGCTCTGGAATGTGCCTGAATGAAATGAAAATCTCTTTTTACATGTAATCTGTTTTTTTTTAAAATAAGAGAGATAATAAACAGATTTTAATTGTTAAGTGGAATTAATGATACGGTTTCTAGTATATTACCAGTGATAGCTGCTTTTTTCCCCCCCTTACTCTTTTGATACTAGTTGAAAAAGCGTTTTGTACTCCTGTAGGATCACAATTTTGTATACTTGTAGGGTTTGTTAAGCACACAATTATCCTGTTATTCTGTATAAAGCAGTTACAAGGTTGTATGGTTCTGTGGGTAGTATGAATAATCATGGATAAAAAGGGATAAAAAAAAAATTCTTTGATGATGTGCTATTGAATTATTCTGGGGTTTTGTTGTTGGTTTGGTTTTGTTATTTTGTTGTTTTTTGGTTTGTTTTTTTGTTTGTTTTGGGTTTTCCTGTTTGCTTGTTTGGTTGGTTGGTCTTTTGTATTATAGATTTTGAAACAGAATGTAAAATAATTAGTAACCTGTCTTTTTAGCCTCTACCAGCCTTGAAATCATCCTCCTCTCTGATGAGTTAGCTGTTAAGTGATAGCAAGTGTTTCATTTTCATGCTCTCCCTCTTCAGCAGTTGCCTATTTCAGACATCTGCCTAAAGTTTATGAAGTGATTATCTTTCCATATATAGCATGTTCTTCTTTTCCTTTTGGAAATTTTCTTTAATATCTGAATGTTGGCCTTTAGGTCATAGCTTTTATAAGTTTAGCATAAGCCTTTAATCTCTCTAGAATGATTTTTATGTGTAACTAAGTCTCATAATTATTACTAATAAAGCTACCACATAGGGAACAGTACGTCCTTGCAGTATCTGAATTCTTTATCTTATTTGCTTAGATCATATTAGCAGAAAAAAATATTCTCTGTCTCTTCTTATTTCCTGAAAAAAGGACCTTCCTAGGCAAAGTAACAGAGCAGGAGTAATGCAGAAAAAGACTATTAACATTTGGCTAACAGCATCTTGGTTAAGAAAGCGCTAGAATTTTGAGGGAAAAGGTTGCTTTCTCTCTCTTTCTCTCTCTCTCTATGCCCGGGGTTACGTTAAAATAAGAATTATGCTAAAGCAGTAATAAAAATAAGTTTTTAAACATTGTGTTTTACCACCCATATAGAACTCAGTAATCGGTTTCATGGAATTTGTACTATAGGTACTTATGCCTTAGTAGCAGAAGACATCTTCTGAACTAATTTGTTCAGCAATTTAAAGAGTATTGTGAACTGATGAATATTTTCAGCTACCTCAAATTGTTTTGACTATTTTATGTCTTATTAATTATAAAAGAATATTTGGTCCTTAGTGATTTTAAAATACAGTATTTTCACCAAAAAAAGAAACCAAAAAAAAAAAACCACCAAAAAAACCCTGTAATGAAACTTTATAATTCACTTTCTTTCAATCTTTTGTGATTTTACTCCTATTTTCAGGATGCTACTTCTAATACAGTTGTGCTAGAAATGAGAAAATTTTATGACCGTGTCTCAGTTGTTCCATTATGTCTTTGATCCCTGTAAGGAAAAAGTTCTGACAAATGGGCCAGCTGGCTCCGTTCCCCAAGAGACAAAGAATAATTTTCTTGGTTCCTATGATCCGTGGTTTGAGGTTCTTACCTTCTCTCTCCCCAAAACTTGCACTAGGAGCAGGTGGCCTGTGAATACCTTTAGAACTTCACAGGCAAGCTTCACGATAAATCAACATTTCAAATGTTCAGTAACATCCCCAAACAAAGTAGGTGAAATGCTTTGCCAACCATTTTTAACTGCTTCCCAATCAGTTTTTGATTCTTTTTTCTCTCCAGTGCTGCCTGCTGCATCCTTTGGGAAACACCCCTATGTTTCTAGTCTGAACCTCTATCTGTAAGATCCTTGGGTGTTTTTGACTACTTGCTTTTGCCCCACATCTTCAATTTTACCTTGGCTCCGAAGAAACCAGAATTGTTTCCAGATTTTGTAATCCCTAATAGTATATATGATGGGTATTTTCTGCACTAGGTTGGGTGTTCCTCACACTACTGGAGAGGAAGATAAATGGCTTCTGATGAGGTTGAAATCAGTCTCATCCCCTCACTTCTGAGTCCAAATCCATCGTGCTGGTGTTGAAATGCATTAAGGAGGATGTGCCATGAAGCTGTTGCAACCCAATTTCTCCTAGAGAAGTTTTATTACAAAATATTTGATATATGATAGGGAGTATAGGGAGTATTTAAATATTGGGGTTTTTTGGGGTTTGGTTTTTTTTTTTTTTTTTTTGGTGTTTTGTTTGCTTTTTAAAAAGTGACGGTATTTCTGGTCTGTGTAGAGGATAATTGTCTATTAACACCAGTTCAATACAGGATTGTTTTTAGGGGCGCATGCTAAGCCCAACTGCATTGCTACTTTGTGTGAGTAAGATGATTCTGCTTTCAAACTCCATCCACAGTCAGCTCTGGATAAGGATTATTTCCTGGTTAAGGAGTATTTTTTTTCATTACATTTTACCTATTGTTGCTAAATGCTAGATTATATGTTCAAGCTATCACTTCTGACTTTATACTTTGTTCTTCTACTTTATTCATATCTCACAAAGGCAAAAGGTGCAAATTTTTCTACAGAAATTTTTGTACAGAAATCATTGTACAGAAAATCTGCTCATTTATGTGTTATGTAGCACAACAGGCTGAAAGGGAATTTTTCAGGTTTCCTGAAAATATTATTTGGCTCACATATAATATGAGGAAAATATGAGGAAACAAGTACTTGCTTTGCCAAACAATTTGTTATTATACATTTTTAATAAATTACAATATAATCATAAATAATTTTATGTATCTTAGTGTTGAAGAGTTGAGGCAATAGCCTCGATGTCATTACAAACATTGGAGGCGAATATAGTAAAGTGAGGGATCTCCATGAGAAAAAGTGAAGAAAGATGAAAGAAAAATGTAAATTATGTTTCATAGTTTCACTTGCTCTGTACAAGTGGAATTCACTGCTGAGAAATCACAGGTAAATAGTCTTTCCTTTCTTTGAGTAAAAATCCATTGTTTAGAAAGTTAATATCAGCCAATTCTTTGTAAAAAATTGCCAATTTGCATTCTTTTGGGATACTTGTATAGCTGCATAGGACACTCAGGAAATTGCCAGTTTTTTGAAAGGTCTTTGTGGCAATGACAGGAAGACACACGTGCAATCTAGAACTGTAGACAGTGAAATGAATCCAGGGCAAAATTTTTATTTCATCCTCTGGTACCATCTGAGTATTTTTGATTCAGCTTAGATTATCTGTTCTCAGAGCAGGCTGCCGTTTCTGATGGAGGTGGATACTGGTGCCAGTAACCAGAATTTTCTTTCTCTTTCTTTCTTTCTTTCTTTCTTTCTTTTTTTTTTTTTAAATTTTTTTTAATACATGCTGCCGGATGCATTTTTAGTTAACTCTGCTTCAAATGCTGGTTTGTTCAGTTTTTTCCCCTCTACATTTCTTTTCTTTTTGGAAAATAGTATTTTGATGGAGATCATATTCTTTTTCCTCTGAGTAGTAGGTTTGTTTTTTTTTTTATTACAAGTGCAAGCTGAATTGGTTAAACTTTAAAAATAGGTCAGTGGCTAGTACAGTTAGTTTAAAGACCAAAGGACTCATTATCATTATCATTATCATTTATCAGGACTCGTTAGATGTTGCGGTTATGAGGTCTCACTCTTAAAACAAACTTGAGAGTTTCAAGCAATAATGTGCTGTCCCACAGTTCAAAATGTTGCATATTCATAACATAAAGCGAAATTTGATTAAAACAAATTGTACTAGTTGTTAGGGGCCAAAATTCTTGGTCACTTGAATGCAATCCAGTTAGGATCATTTTAAGGGGAGGAATGCATCCAGGATTTTTGTAAATAATTAATATATAGTTATTTTTCAGTGTGTTAGAATAAGCAACTGCCATTTAGCATGTTGTTTATACAGATTTCAGCAGAACCAAACCTGAGCAGTTTTCATTTAAATAAGGAAAACTATAGAAATAGCAATCAGTTTGGTTACAACCCATGATTGAAAACCATGTGTTGTTTACTTGTTTTGTCATGAAAGCTCTGTAGCACCTGTGTGCATTTGCAGAGTGTGTCCATCCTGTTTTGCACAGCGTGTAGCAGGCACCACTGCTGGGTTTTTGTGTTTTCTTTTTCTTATGCTATACCAGGTAGTAACCACTGGTTTGACCGATATAGAGAAGAAAAGAACAGAAATCAAGAATCATGCTTATAATTAGAGGTGCAGGTACAAAAAAAAAAATGTTCTCCTCTGTGCTATACTTTTAAGGAATGAAAATTCATGTCTCCAGCATCCAGGCATGTCTCCAGCATGCTCTGTGGCCTGGCAGGGCACCTGCAGAGCAACCGAGGCAGGCGGTGGCAATGACCACATTCTGCTCTGCCCGTTCACATGAGCAGCACTGGGACAGACTTGTGTAAGCTGACAATAAAGGGTCAATGACAATGAAGTTCGAGCGACTTGTCAATTTTATCTGTACAAGCTGAGCCATTTGCAATTGGCTATTCGAGATTAGCTTCTCACTGAGTGTGAAGTGCAGCAAAATACCTATGGCTTCTAATTAGTTTTCAGTGCAGGTTGCTTGTTAGGAAAAAAACCCTTTGCTTATGTTGAAATGACAGCTTAGATTTCATTAGAGAACAGTGCTTACAAACTGCTTCTGTCAGTAATGTTCAGTTCCTTCAAATCAACTTTTCTAATTAATGAAATCTATTGCTAATTCGTGTTCCATCTGGGTGCTTGTGTAGCTATAAGACACTCAGGAAATTGCCATTTTTTAGAAAGGCTTTTGTGGCAAAGGCAGTGAGACGTGCACAACCTAAGATTCTTTCCACATTTCTGAGATCTGAAACTAGGATAGAATTTTTACTTCGTTGTAAGATTCTTTCTTTTTGTATTTTAGGGACCTTAGAGGCTCTGCTCTGGAAGCAGACTGCCCTTGGTGCTGGGGTGGGTGCTAGTGGCAGTCCCTGTAGCTGTGCTGGAGTACTGCTGACCTTGCAGGAGCTGGCCTAAGGGACGTGTGGCCCCAGTATAATGCTGGGACACAGGGACTGCTGTTTTGTATGTAATTATGAGATTGTAGTTCTACTAACTGTCTTGTATCCAGCAGAGAAGTCACAAGTAAATTCTTACTGTTCACCTGTGACACTTAAGTGCTGGAAACAGATTAAGGCTCTGGCTACAGCAAGGAGATTTTTAGTCGGTGATATTTCAGGTGTTTTGTCACTTTTGTTAATATTTAATAGTTTCATTAAAAAGCCTTTTTTTTTTGTAGGGAATAATACCTTATTTGGTTTTGTGCATACTCAAAAAATACAACTGTGTTAATCCTTGCAAAGTTTATTTTTTGCTTCATGTTCTTTAAGTATTTGAGAACATCAAAGTCTTTGGCTTTTTATTTTATGGGAAGTCAGACTACCACAGGACCGCCAAAACTTGTATTGTTTTGGCTCTGCAGACATCTTCTTGACATATTAAGGCTGTCAGCAGAATGTATAAACACCATTTCCAGCTTTTAACATTGGTCACTAAAGCATCCTTAAGTGCAGCTCAGAAATGTAGTCCTGCAAGACAAACCCCTCAATCATATGACTGAATGATGGTCAGGGGCTTCTGTTAAAATGCTTTAATAACTTTGCACTTCACAGCAGTAAGTCAGTTCTCTTGTATTTGAGTCACAGTGATTGATCATCTCTATGTGGCTAGTCCTCTGACATATGAGTGCATTCACTTTAAACAACATCCACTTCTAAGTTAACGTAATTATTTAAAGAAAAAATTAGTTCTTCAGAAATTATAATAGAACTGCAGCGGTTACCAGGCCCTGCTCATTGTACATATTGATGGCTTTCTACATTCTATGGCTTCTCACTCTGTGAAGAGGAATCTGCAAAGTTACTGAAAATTTTCTGGAGTATACTGCTTTATAGTAAAGGATCTGATTTCTCACATTTATTTTATATTTTTCAAAGGAATGAACTAGGGGAGTAGAATTGTCTCGTCACAGTTTTCTTAAATGCTGAATGTTACAGGGCTTTGCCTAGTTTTAATGTTGTTGTTTGTGGTTATTGTTTGGTTTTGGTTTTTTTAGTTATTTCATCACCTGGCAGGAAGTCCAGTGAATTCTAAGTCTGTTCAAGGAAAAACTTATTCTCCAATTGCCCACCTTACTGTCCTGGCAGGTCTTCTCCTAGCTGCACAGCTGAAAATGATGAAGGAAGTAACTAATAGATCACTTTATCTAAATAAGTTATGGAAAGAGCTTATGATAAAGATATGGTTCTTGCAGGCTTTGAACAGAAAAAAAAATATAATGTCCTGTGAAACACCCCACATAACTGGATCAATTCTGTTATACATTTTTCACATTTTATATCAATTTCATTTTGTATTTAGAAAGCCTAAAATTTTAAAAGCCTGTACTGCGTAATACATTGACATAGCAAAACTGTGAACATGAAATACTGCTTTAAAATTCCAGTATATTAATGTAAATACTGTCTTTACCAATAAAATACTTTTTTCAAAACAAGGGTGTGTTTCAAAAGTAACAATGGCAAGTGTGATACTTTATCTTCTCTCTGTGCCTGCCCCTGCGTACTTCATCCCTTACAGTAGTATTTGGGTTCAGTAGTATTCTAAGGGGAGAAAACAGGCCTGCCTTTATAAAAAACCCCAAGTTCTTCACATCCTTTTCTTGAATTGTACCAATTCCTCTCTCTTGTTCATTTGTGCTGAAAAGATAGCAGGGATGTGAGATGTAGCAGCAATGAGTAGCCTGTCGTAGTACCTGCAAAACATTGCTGATTGTTTGAAAAAAAAAAAAAGCTTTATTATACTTGAAAATGCGTAATTTTTTCCTGTGAAAGAGCATTAGAAATGTATTTAGAACACATACAGCAAAAAATATTCTATGTGAGTAAAATGCCATTTCACAAGCACATTTGTTTTGAGTTTTATGCTGGTCTCCACTGTGATAAAATACTCTCATGGTTAGGAAATTTAAGAATTTAATTCCCTTGCATAAAAAATCTGGATAAGAGTCGGTTATTCTAAATTTGTGTGATGTTGTTTTCTACTCATGTGCACTCAGTTGAACCCATCTCCACCATTTTTAGTGGGTTTTTAGAGGAATAAAGCAGACCAGGAAGGTTAAATGTTTGGCAGCATGTTGCTGTCCTTAAATTATCAACAGAATTTAGATGGAAAATTGCAGAAGACAGGATCAAAAGAAACGTGTTATTGATGCAGACAAAAATAGTCTGTGGAAAAATATCAGAAAATTATATTCATTTTACCTATGTTTTTCTCATAAAAGGAGAAAAGTGAATCAATTTCTTAGCTTTTAAGTTCTTTGCAGTTCTATGGAAAATGTGAAACCTCACTTCAGAGAGATCCCTGAAATCTCATGAAATCTCATTCTCTGTCTGATGAAAAGTGTGTTTTGGAACATCTGACTTTAAAAGAGTTCCATGAGAGAGGAACCACTGTGCTGGGGTCACTTTTTCGCTTTAATCCCAACTTTCTTTGAACCTAAGATTTGACATTAAATATAATTAAACTTGAACGCCTCTTTTGAGAGCAAATATTTAAATCTAAAACTATTGAAACTGGATACATCTAGAGTGGTGGAAACCTCCCATCCCTTTTTGTTTTGAGGAAACAGCATCCAAAAAAAGCATCAACCAGACAACAACAATAACAAATAAACAAAACACAACTCCAACCCTCCCTCCCCGCCCCCCCCCCCCCAATACACAAACCACAAAACTCAACCCCAAATTTGTCAGGTTTTCTGGTTTGAGCCATTGTTTCAGTTTAACTTGTAGCACTTTCTGGGAACTTTGAGGAACCATGAAAAAAAATGGTTCTGTATAAAAATTATTTCAAGGAGGCCTACTAAAGATTAATTGAGAGAAAACAAGATTTCTGAAAATTGCTGACATAAATTTTTTCGGTGAAGCTCCTTTGGCTTTTGCCTCCCTGCTATACAGACACTAGGCTTAGAACCCATCTCTCTTGCCATTCTGTCCATCATCAATGTTTAAAAATGCAACTCTGGGATCAGATCCTCAAGCAAGCTTTGTAGCACTCTGGCCTTTGCACAAAAGAGAAGCAAGGAATTAATAGCTCATGCTGGGATGCATGTGCAGAACACAAGTTGACTCGTGTACCTTGTATTAGAGGTGTTGGCTTTGTCAGCTGCCTGCTCACATACAGTGGTCTTCCCCATCATCCACCTTTGTAGTTAATTTTGGCGTGTGGATTTTGTGTTTTGGTAGAAAATGTGCAGTGGAGTCCTGCATAAATGAAAGAAGGAAAATAGCACTTGAAAAAATACTGTTTTGAGAAAACACCAATGCATGCAACTGTCATTGTTAAACAACATTGAAAAAATATATTAATTCTGAAGTTAACTGGAAGTAAAAAAAAAAATCTGTAAAGTAGCCTTTGCAGTAAAATAAGTGCAAATAAAGTATCTGAGCAAATACAGCAGTTGTTGTAAGAGAATGTGTATCCACCTTTTGCTGGATGGTGGTGACATAGAACAGGCTCTTTTGTTATTGTTGTTTTAAAAGTATGCTTTAAAGAGCAGTGAAACTGGATTTTAAATAAGGAATAGTCAGTTTTAACTTCTTCAGTGATTAACTTTTGACTTCCCTATTTTTTTTTTCCCTAGAGATCTTTATGGTATGGCAAAATCTTTCATCAGCCGATGGTATAATGGACTACCAGTTGGATGATATACAGTCATCTGAAACATGATAGATACTTCCCCTCTTCCGTATCCACGGTGAGTTTTGCTTCTGTACCTATATATTAAGTATTTCAGAGAAGGAGCTAAAAGTTTTTAGTGACCCACATTGGATGTCGTTCCCATTGTTTTCATGTGGATTTACCCAGAGTTGTCAATTTACTGACTACATGAAACCTATTCTTTTGTCGTAAGCTGTTTGAAAATGTTTTGAAAATCGAAGTTCAGAAATAACTGTATAGAACCTTTCTCTTTTTGGATTATTTTAGAGCTGTGCAAAAATCCCGATGCACATCTTGAAATGTTATCTTTCCCTTCAGCTTGAAAGCATTTTCATCTTCATTTAGTGTTTCTAGTTCAAATTAGATTCCAACTAAATGTTATTTTTGGTCAGACACGTACCACAATGTATTTAAGAATAAGATAATTGTGACTGTTACAAATATACTGTAAAACACAAGTAAAAAATTACTTAGTTGAAATATTTGGAAATAATTTTTCAGTTTTCTTTTTGCACTGTTTCTCTGTTTTGTGCCTACAGTTAATCTGATTATAGTATCTGTGAGCACTGTTAAGTATTGTATAATCAATAATATTGAAAGCAAGGCTCCTCGTATTATAACTGAATTATTGCTTCTCTCTCCACTCATACAATGAGATCCAAAGCACTCAACATTCATTTGGCTAAACACATTGACAAACCAAATTTGGGTATCAGAATGTTCCACTGACTACTCCTTAACATAACAGAAACTGCAGCCCAGTCTCCTCTGCAAAAATCAGGTTAAGCTACTGAGGTTAAAATCTTCACTCTCTCACCTCCTTGTTGAGGGTTTCAATATGGTTCTTATGCCAGAGTTTGGTTATGAATGGTCCTGAATTGTCTGGAATAGTTACTCAGCCAGTGTTAAAATTTGCCTGTAAATGTTTGTTACCCTAAGTTTGTGTCTAGTGTTTGGGTTAGAAAAGATATGATATGAAAGGTATCTTTCCTTTTCTGCTCCAGATTCCAGAGTTCTTAGAAGGATGCAGAAGTAGTGAAAAAAAGTAGAGAACAGAGCAGGCAAATGTCAATTTGCCTAATGCCATAAGGCATTTAATCAAGGCTATTTCTATTATATGCTTAATTGATGTAATGGGCTCAGATAGAAGCAATGCAGTCTACAGGTATGTTTGTACTTGGTAATAGAATGATGTGTTTAAATATCCCATATAAGTGGATAGAGGTGTTCACCAGCAAAACTGGTCACTATTAATTTTGGTGAAAATTGATGTTTACACAGAGAAATGGACAGCCGTGTAGCACATTTTTTTATCCTGTGGTGGGCATTTCCTGCCTGCTTCTCTGTTACCAACTGTAGCTGGCTTTGCTTTTCAAATTTTATGTCTCTCAAGTAGTAACCACAAAACTCTGAAACCAGGGAGTCAGCTAAATAGCAAAAAAAGCATCACCTTTCTTGTTTCCACCTGCAAGTTTTTGAGGGGACTAACCTGATATTGTTTGATGGGTTATCCAGCACCTATTGGTTCTGTGAAGCATTGCCCTGGCTATTTATTGAGTTCTGAATTGTTCTCTAACCAAGCTTTTTATTTGTCAGATTAGCAGATTTGCTTCAAAGACTTGACCTTTTATTTTCCCCTTTCCCTTATCAACAATGTGCCATACATTTCTGAGCCTGTTTATACATCCTGAGTGTGCACTGATTCATCATGAAATCAGAGTTTTGTGACAAGTCTCGTGGAACACCTAACTCTTTAAACACTGAAAACTGTCTATACCATATGTGTAAATACTGCAGGATTTTGTCTTTTTTTGCAGATGTCTGCTACACTACATTTTGCTACCATTTTACTGCATGTATTCCCTGTGTCCACCAGCAGAAGAGCAAGATCTATTCCAGTCCATAGTGTTTCCCTTGAGGCCAGACATAAAAAAAAAGGTGTGATGACATCTTCAATTGTTTAAGAAATGTCATTATACATTGTCCTGACAATAAAAATACACTGCTTTGGCATTCTTGTTAGAATTGCTCCTCTTTGCAGTCAAAATCTTCAAGCAAAGAGGATATACCATGTGTAAGAGCATCCTCATCCTCCTCTCACTTCTGCATCCACTCAAGGCTCATGTAGGCTCTCAAATGGCCAGCAAGTTACTCCACTGCTTCTTTCTAACCAGAGGAAAGCTAGATCTAACCAGATGTGAAACCTAGAGGATTCTCTACTCTTACCACAATACCTTGCAGAATGCTGTCTAGAGGATAAGTAAGCTTTGCTCATCAAATTCAAACCATACCATACAGGAAATAATATTCAAGCAGTAGTATATATTTAAAATCTATAAAAGAATGATGATAATAACATTGCTAGTTTGTTCCCAAATCCTGTGCCCCATTACATAGACCAGGGAAGCCTATTACATGTGTGTTAAGACAATTAAGTCAGGCTTTTAGAGGGCACAGTTGGATTTGAGAACTTGTGTGAAAAGGAAATAGAATCTCTGATAAGGAAGAAGTACTTTAAATGCAAAATTGTATATCAGCCTGTAGTTGAGTGCCTTCTGGTCTTCATTCTGCTTTAGACCAACTGATATCAGCTTTGGTAGGGGTTTTTGGTTTCTGGAAAGCACTGAGATTTAAAAAGTTCTAATGAACCAAACCCCAAACAACAAAAACCAAACCAACAATAAAAAAAGCCAAGCAACAATAAAAAGTCTAAATCTTAATTGTCTGCTATAAATTGAGAAAATTCATATGGTATTTTAATATTAAAAGGATTTTTTTTTTAATTCAATACACAAAGTCAGTACATAATGTAAAAGAAGTCATTGAGAACAGAAGCCAGGTGCTATTTGGGAGATGTTTATGGTAATTGAAAAGATAATTTATAAAACATCAAAGGTCAGGACATCTATAAACAAGTGTTTCAGGCTGTATGTTAAGTTATAAGAATAACAAAGGAATTTTTAATATAGAATTGCCTTAATTTACTTGGAAGACTAAATAATTCTGTAAAGCTCAATTTTAAAATACATAGCATGTATTCCTAATATTTACCAGCTGTATTTTATGAGTGTTATATTTTCTAGATAACCACTTGAAGAAACAATAGCAGCTGCTGCTAAATAAGATTACCATTCTATTACCTGACTTAAAAAAGGGAATGAGGAAACAGGGCAATGAGAATAAAACCTGGAAAAGTCTAGCCCTGTGTCTTAGTTTCTCAATCCAAAACAATGTCAAAAATCATGTACGAAAACCTCATATACCATCACTGAGCAATGAAAGCTTGTGTTTTTGTCTGATTCTGCTTCTGAACTCTTGTTTCAGCTTTTCTGTGCTGGAGACTTCTCACAGTTTACAGATAGTGTTGTTGCTGAAGTGCTCCATTTGAACTGAAAATCATCATTAATAAGTCTTAGAACAAGTTTTTATTTTTTGCATTGTTTTCTGCCTATTGTGGAATTATTCAGGGTTCTCTAGACTGCCATTGGTTTTGCTTAGAGCATTGCTCCATCAGAATTCACACAGGTGGATTCAGCGAACCTGGGTCCATCTGTGCCACCTGCTAGTCTGGCTGTCCAAACACATCATGGACTTTGTTTGGATGAAAGAGTATGTGGCATGGCAGGTACACTGAAAAAAAAACAAAATTAAGCATATATTATTTATTAAAGTAATCCCAATCCTACTGAGACATATCCTGCACTGAGGTTCCTGCAGCTAATATAAACAAACATTTATTTTGACAACTTCTGGTTTGGGTGAATTTAAACTCACTTTGCTTCAGTACATTCAAATAAAGTAAGAGCTCCCCTTTGCCCTTGTTTCCCTACAGCTTTATGTACTTAATTTTCAAGCTGGTGTTGTGATACTGAAGGACTGTACTATGTCAAGAGTCTTGAATAAATTATGTTATAGAAGCTTTGAAAGCTACTGAGAAACTAGCCTCAAGGTTAGTTACAGGTTAAAGAAAGGCCTGATAAGTGAAGAGGCATCACTGCTGATGTGGTTTGTTCTAGTGATTTTCTATTACTTTGGAATCTTGATTAATGATTCTCTATCAACATGTCCTGATTAATGTGCTAGTCAATGAATCAGTGTGTCATTTTATTTTCTCTTAAAGAGCATCCTTCTATTGTGAGTGTGACAGGAATTGGCTTTAAATGAACTGGTGCAAGCAATTTCTTTATCTGAATGGAGAAAATATTTTCACTTTCTAAAGTTTTGAATTCCTGCATAATTTTCGTCTGAATTCATGAATTATTTTTACCAAGTAACTACTTCTGTGAGATTTTTGCATTTAAAAATCATAGTAGGTTTATAAAACTGCATGGAATCAGAAGAGGTTCTGTGGTAATCCTACTGTTGGGTTTAAATTTTATACTTTTTTAACTGCAGTAGGCTGTTAAAGAAAAAGCTGGGTTTAAAGCTTGAGCAAGCTTACTTGAAAATATATTCAATGTATTAATATTTAATTTTTAGCTTTTCTACTGTGCTACTGTTAAAAAGCAACAGCAGCCATTTTCTACAAAAGACTAAGAGCTTTCAAATTTTGGTAGGGTAGAAAAAACCCAGCATGCAAACACTAGTAAACTGATTATTATTTTTTTTTTGGAATATTAATCTAGTTTATTGTGGGTTTTTTTTTCTCATTAAAAGTAATGTAAGAATATATGGAGTGCTGAAGATCTGTTTGGGTTTGTTTGTTTGGGTTTTTTTTTTAATAGTCCTGCAATGAAGATAAACTTTCCAATGGATAACCAAGATGTAATACAGAACTTGCAGAACTATCCACCATGTTATGAGTTTGATAGGGGAGGATCCTGGGAAGCTGGAAGTGATTAAATGGTGTGTGATGAAGCAGAGCTGTATTGGCAACAAACTGCTAGTGGTGCCCAAGCAGCACTGCCTCCTCTCCTCACAGTTAAACCTTGTGGAACTGCATGAAATTAGTGCAGCTAAGTCAGTGAGATACCATTTTGAAGGAAGAAGTGGCTTGTTTTAGACAATCTGAGTTCACTGTTTTGTGGATGCAGTAGCTGCATCCTCACCATTTCTCTTGGGGTCTTCTTGGTGGCAACAGATAAATTCTGGGGATTTACCAAATGATTTTGCTTACTTCAGCCTCTGTAAGTTCTAGGCAAATGTGCTCCAGATGCTCTTTCCTGTTTCTCAGGGTGGCTGGGCTGGCAGGAGGAGACACATGGCATCACTTCAGGGTGTGTCACCTTTCCTGCTTGCTTGCACTCCTGACTTGCACAGCAGCCAGGTTTGCAGTGAAATCAATTACGCAGTTTTAATTCTGGATACTTAGCTTGAGAAGATATGCATTAAATGCTTCCTAGAAGAGTTGAGGACCTAAAAATTACCTAGGAGTAATCACCCAAAAATACTCCTAGAAGGGGGACTTAGTTTCTTCTAAAGATAAACGAAATCCTATATGACATCTCCTATCTGGAGGATATTGACTGTCGGAATTGGGTAGTGCTTCCAGTATCCCTGAGAAACATGAGTTTGATAACTCCCAGCTTTGTCACAGAAGTGATTCGATGGGGACTTCTGGGGCAAAAAAAAAAAAAAAAAAAAAGTAGTATGATACTTAAAGAAAACAGTAATTTTTTTTCTTTTTTCTTTCATATATAGCAGGTAGAGTTCCTTTCTAAAGGCTTATTCTTTTGAAGCTTTGTGTTATATAAATATAGATGTTGAAATAATTTTTATATGGGCATAATTCTGAAATTAATAATATGATAATGAGATATTTAAAAACTGTATGTCCAGGACCACAGCTCACCTGGATGAGGGAAGATGTGGTTTCTGCCTTTGCCAGGGCTCCTGCCCATCCCTTCCACACCTGGTCCTTTCTCATGCTGGGGGTTATTCTGTGAAATGAACCCACCTTGACACCTGGGGTAGAACATGAGGTTTTTGTTGGCTTAAACCTCAAGTGCATCTTCCCAGCTAGAGACACTGTCATCAGCTATGTCAGCACTATCCCTAATTTATTGTCAGTTGTTGCCTCTTGTGCAATCAGCAGATCACCAATGAAATTATGGAAAAATATAGGCTGCTGAAATTTGCCTTTACAATGAGGTAAGAATTATTTTTTCATTTTAATTTTAATTATTGTCACTATATCAGTGTTGTTGTATAGTTTACCTAATAGCAGAGAATAGTTATAAGTACATGTACCCAAATTAAGCATAATATTGTAAGACTTATGTGAAAATTGTCTTCGCAAAGCATAATGTGGAAAAGAGGTAATAATCACTGCAGTTCTGTGATTTCCATCTGATCAAATGCATGGGGTTTGTGTCTCCTCTAACTGATTATCCCTGTAGCCAGCATTAGCAATAGCAAAAATGGTGGAAAGAGGAAACTGGTAGAAAAGATAGAGCTTCTGATACGCAATTTATATTTCTCAGCTCAGGGAAACAAAATCTAGGCATTCAGAAACTAATTAAGTGCTTGAGAAGGGGAGGCATGAGATTCATACGTTTAATTCATGTTGTTACAACAGGCATCCACAGTTCAATTTCGAATTCATTGCTTTGAGATGAGATTTGCATTACAACTGAGCAGATTTATTCAGAAATTTACGTAAGGCTCAGGCTTGTTTTTTTTTTAATGTCAAATAATTTTCACCATCTAGATATTGGGAATTTGTTAGATTGGATAGAACTATCTAAATGAGATCAAAACTATATCAGTGCAGATTTTCACAAGTGTATCAGTCATACTTTGTGATAGAATTACTAATTTTTGTAGATAATACTCTTTTCAGACTCACTGGTTTCAGTAAAATACCCTTTGATATCCTTTTTTACCAGAAAATTAAAGTTGGAGTAAACCAACTCACATCCTGATAATCTTAAGGAGTTCTTTTGTGGTGTTGCTTTTGACAAAAGCATTTTATTATCCTTCTGTGATTTTGTAAAAGTATGTAATATTTTCTCTTATTATCTTTCCTCTCATTTTATTTCTCTTTGTATTATAAAACCTCCAGCTTTGCATGAACATGTCTTCTAACTGTATTTTATGTGAATTGAGTGCATTTTGCAGCAGTTTATAGCTACTAATTTGAGCTATACATTTCTGTGTTTAAGCATTTCTCTTGGGAAAGTGTAATATTTCTGCTACATCATTTGCTGAAATGACGCAGTAAATAGATTTAGTATCAAGAGTTATTCTTTTCCATGCTAATATGGAAACAATTTAGATACTTCAGAATACTGATTTTGAATACTTGGTACCAATATCTTGGTGAGACACGATATTCATTATTCTAATAATTAACATATGCTGTTATATCTTAGTTTCATTTATTTTATGAATTTTTAGTATGCTGTATGTGTGTATATATATTCTATATATATATAAATGTGCACAAATATAAGAAGAGGCAATAATGGTTTAAATTACACAGAGGCACTTTAAACAAGTTGTTTTGGTGGGGGAAAAAAGAAGAGCAAACTTGGAAATTAATGTTTCATTGAAAGTTATGGGTTTTTTTTCCTTTTTAATTGCTCGCTTCATCTGAAATCTGAAGCCATTACTGTGTATCTCTTATTACTCAGTTCTTTACAATAAAGGTAGGATTTACCTGGTGTTTCTAAAACTGTCCATGGGGAGAGGCAGGCTACTTCAGAAGGCAATTCTTGTATTACATTTGTCTTAGATACTTACCATAGAAAGGGATATACTACCCTCTGGGTAATTGTCTGTGCATGCAATATTGTTATTTCCTATTTAAAAAAAAAAACAAGGCCAAGATAAACCTGAAGAACCTAGTGCTTCCTATAGTTTATTTTATTTTGTCGGAGCTGCAGTAATTGCATCTCTGGAGCAACCACACTTGTTTAAATGGATTGTACATTTTATGTATACAAGAGGTGTCTCAAAATGATAGGAACTCAATGGTTTGACATTCACAGAAATAGTACACTTTCCATTTTGCATGCTACCTGCTGCATTTTTTATATATAAACAGAATGTTAACTTTATTGAAATGAGGAGTTTGTTTAAATAAATTTTGAAAATCATGAGAAGCCAGACTTTTTGAACCATTTTCTACTTGTTACTTGAAAATGTTTACTCATATGTAATAGACAGTCTTCATTTCCTCTCAGTGAAATGGATGTTTTGGTGCTCTGTTAAATAGTCACTGTTTCAGCAGAGCAACGTGGGCATTTTAGTCGTGTGGAAATTATTTCCCATTGGAGAATATATATATATCTATAGCTATTTTCAGGATTTAATACTTGCAGCCCAAGTCTCACCTTCAGCCAAGTGAAGTTAATGGCCTGACTCCATTATACAAGACTTTCTTGTGTAGTTCTAATTAATCAATGCCATGCTTTAAGGCTGGAACATTTTGAGTGAGAGATAACACTATGATTTAGTTTAACTATCTGCAGTAATAAAACAAACTGTCGATTCAGGTTATCAACTAGATTTGAGCTTACATCTGGTGTTATAACCTTTAATAATGATTTCAATTATATAGTCTCTCATTCTCTTAATTCTTCCTCTAAGCTGTTCTATTGCTTGGCTCCAGTGAATAGCTGCTGTGTCCTATCCTCCAGGTAGTTTTGCTTCAAGTGTCTGGAAAAAATTATTGTGGTTAGAAATAGGTAACACCACAAGTATTTAAAATTCCTCATGGTTAATCTTTTCCTAACTGAAAGATTGTTGATATTTTGTCTTTGCAACATTAGAAAAAGGAGAGATAGTTTTTTTGTGTTAGGGAAATAATTTTATTGCTTTAAATACTGTCCAGCTACATAGCTATGAAAGAGTGGCTGAAGACCTTTGAGAAGAGAGGGGTGTTATTGTACTTAGGGGAGAGGAACTGAAGGAGCTGCCTCAAAGTGATAAATCCTGTGAGAATTGAGGCATCAAACTTTCCAACAACAGCCTGAAGCAACACATTAGCATCTACAGCAGGTGACAGCAATGAGTCTGAAAAACTCAGATTAAATGAATTCAGGTGTTGGTGTTAGAAAATCTGGTCTCTAAAGAATAGTTCTTGTTATTATGGAAAGTTTTTCTTCCCAAAAGAGATTTGGAGGTAATTTAAATTTCAGTGCAAGTCAATTTTATGTTGACTCCAAGCAAGGCCATAAAATAATAGTGTGCAGGATTTAGTTCTGAATGTGAGTCAGCTGTGGAGCAGGAATACTCACAGAATTTCTTTTGTTTGGCAAATATGCATACTTGAGCTGATTCAAGCACAATTTCACCATATTTGTTAGAGTTCTAATACATATTTTTAAAAACAGAAGAACTAGAGCCTGGGGAGAAATGATTCACAGGGGGTGACTTAATTTCTGTGTTTAGGATGGACAGGGTGACTGCACATGGGGTGACATCATCCAGTGCTCCCAGTCTTTTGTGGGTGACACAGGTGGAAGAAAGAAGGTGAATGTAACTGCAGGGCTATCCATGGGAAGGCTGTGTGCATACTCTGTGTGCTCTTACATAAATGTCTGTAATCCTGAGCAGTTTATAACAGCTAGTTCAGCTGTTCATGAAGAGTCATTGTTATTTCAGAGGATAATGCTGTTGTATTATCATCATCACCTCAGTGAGTATTATGAGACTGCTAACATTGACTTCCCCCTGTATTTGGTTAAAGAAAGATATAAACCTTGCTTGTAAACTGTTTTATGCAGCTGCTTTTATACCACTTTTCTGTGAGCCATATCATTGTTTACAGAGTTTTTGATTATGTTTGACTTTTATTTTTACTCCCAGTGTTCTATGCATTTTGGATAGAATTCATGATTATACAGTGTGTGATTACTGATAAGCTCTTAACTATCTGAAGGACTGAAATAAACCTGTTCTGCTTTTCATCTCCTTTTCCTCTCCCTTTACTTAAATTTGTCATGTAGGAGAAGAAAGTCAGAGCAGGACACGGATGTTCATGTGCATATTTGTCATTATCTGGTTATTCTGCTGCAAAAAATGCTTTATTTCAAATGTGTTGATACAACACACTTAAAAAGCTGCCTGTGCTTGGTCTGGACTAAATTATTGGAACTTCTCACACTTGATGAACTATAAAGCTATAATATTTTTTTCAAATTCTCTAATTTACTCTTAAGGTTTCATTTTCCTGATGCGATAGGTGAAAAATCAACTAAGAAATGTTTTACTGATTAACCATTCCAGCCAGGAACAGCACTGGAGAACCAGACTGGAGAAGAGCTCATTCCAAGCTGCAGATGAATGTGCTCCCCATTTCTCTTCTCCCCTGTGTCTGAGCCCCAGGAAGCACAAAGGTCACTGTCTCCCAGCAATATTTTGCCCATCTCTACTAATTTTTAGGAACTATGAATTTCCAGAAAGTTTTTGAAAGCTGAGATTTTTGTAAGTTTCCCATGTCCATGTTAATTTTTTGCAGTGTCCCAAAATAATGTTAAATTCTGTAAATGCCTTTTTTTTTTTTTTTTTTTTTTTGCTGCAGTAACTTAATCCACCCTGCTTTTCCATTAAATTAACTGTTAAACTAAGTTGTTTTTCCCAGAGAAGGTTGTTGTGTTATGTCACATCACTTTTACCCCAACCCATTTAGTATTGGTTGGCATTCCAATGTAATGACCTCCCATTATCTATGATTAACAGATACAGGGTGAATCTTCATGTGCCACCCAGATAATGAGAGGAATTGCACTAAGCATAACAAGTAAAAATTTCCAAGCACCTTGATTTTGGTAAAAGAATATTGCTCCTCATATGTGAGCACCTCTCTGTTGGTACTTCATTTCAGAGATCATACTCCCCTGACTCCACTGGAAGGAAGTTGCTGTGCCCTGGCACATGTTTGATAGGAAAAGGCTGTTGTTTCAGAGGGTCTCAAGGTGCAGGAAAATTGAAGGAACAGGCATCTGAAGAAACAAAAGGCAAAGATAAAACAAGGCTAGCCATCATGAAACTGTAGCTGTCCAGCAGAAGCTGACATTAAGGTTCCAAAGGCAAGCCCCTTGGCATAGCACCATTTTATGACTTCAGGACTTGTAGCTGTTCATAGGTGAAAAAATGAAGTTAAGAAAATTATTTAAATTATGGAGAAGATGACCTTTTCAATAGGTTACTTCACTTCTGTGATATTCACAGAAAGTTTGCCGGAGCTCTTTTGTAGCATCTTAAAGTTTGACAGGTCCCTGAAATCTGGGAAAAACAAGGGTCTCACTGAGATAAATTATATACTAACATTATGTCTATTTGTCTGTGTAGGTTTTCACTACAGTTGTGGGGCTTGCTCTCTACTTATGGAATATATGGATATCTTAAAATTCATAGGCCTGGAAAAGAATAGGTGAGATTAATTTTCAACATCTGTGACACAGTGGATAAAACATACAAATCAGTTTAGTAGCTAGTTGGTGTGCTCTTGTACATACTAGAGGTATAAATAGAGCAGAAATCAGGAATAATGGGAGGGGGGGTGTGCTTCTTTGGAAGTCTTTCTTAGAAAGTAGGTCAAGCAGCTTCTGTCGTGGTGATGTTTTGTTTATGAAGGAGAGGACAAAATTAAAATAATTTACTAGAAATGCTTGAGAGCTGTCGCCATCTACTCCTCGATGGAGTACAGATAACAATTGAGTGGTGTGGTAAGGTACAAATTAAATTAGCAGTATTAATTAGCTGTCTGAGCTCTCTAGTGTTTTTCCTGCTGTGAGTCTTTTCTAGACACATCTTATGGGTCATACAAAATATAACAAAGCAGTTGACTCTACTGTATATATATTTCCTTATCTCTGGTTTATAACTACTTGCTCAAACTGCTCTGATTAACTCTGCTTGGTTAATCTGGTGTTGAATGATGGTATTTGTCTCAATTTTTTTGTGCTTCACTGCAGATATTTTATTACTTTAATTTGAAAAGGAAAAGTTTAAGTATGTGGACTAATATCAACTGGTAAGGGGGATGTGCAGAGGGGATATTGTCCAGACTTAGGTCTGCTGTCCAGCACAGCTCCTGTGTCCCTGTTTGTCAGGACCTGTAAAGCCTGATTTACTGTGTCCCTTGCTCCTGAGCTCATTCAGTGCTAACAGCAGAGTAGTTACTTGAAGTATGTTTTGTGAGTCGGATTGGGCTTGGGTTTGTTTCCTGTTTCTATTTAGTGATTTCACAAAATAAAGATTAAATTGATGACCAAATGAGGTTTACAGTGGGCTTCAATATGAACAGAAAGTCACCCTTCTTTTTTTGCTTATGTCAATGGACCTCTTCAGTATTTACTTAGTTCTGACGAGATAAGTCTGTGTGCTATCTTTGCCTCTGCTTTTATACAGAGTGAGATAGCAGGCTGTGTTTTTTCCTTATTTATTTATTTATGTATCTCATCTGGTTATTACTTTTTTCCCACTTGTTGTTTTTCCAAACTATTTTGGCTTTTATTGAGGTACTGATTTGTGGTGGGTTTTTTTTGGTTTTTTGGTTTGACCGTTTTTTTCCTTAATGAAGACACTCATTAAAAGAAAGAGTAATTTTATAAATTATGTATAAATGTAGTTTAGGAGTTAGAAGATAATCTCTTTATAATTGGTGCAACTGAACTAAGCAGCAACCTCTGCACATGGGTTACGTTCAGTATAAATAATGAATTTATTGAGTTGCATGACCCTTTGCTGCTGAGCACCTCAGTATCTGAAGCTCACCTATGTATATATGTATTTGTATTTGTATATGTATATCTGCATATGGACCATCAGTGGTTCTCAGGTAGCTTTTAAGAGTGTACCTACTTCAGTAATTTATCAGACCCCAGTGAGACATGATGGCATAGCAATGTAACAGGACAGATTCATTGTCAGCCAAGTGAAATCATGTTGTTAGGACAGCATTATTTATCCATAAGGGATCCCCCTTAAAACAAGCCAATACAGAACTTTTCAGCTGCAGCTCTTCTACAGAGCAGCCTGTGGCATCAGGAAAAGCAGAATGGATAGCATGGTGTCTCAAACTAAGTATTTTTCTACAGGCTGTCAAGACTTAGTAATCTAATCTGTTGTGTTGATGAGAACTGATGGAGTTAAGCACTACAGGGTAGAGCCTAGAAAAGAGTCATATGCAGAGGTCTCTCAGGACTGGGCAAGTCTGTTGAAATCATTCTTCTCAACAGTATGCTTCACAGCTGCCACAGTGGCAGAAATGGCTGGCAATGTTTCAGCACCTGAAAGGCATTTCAAGTGTCTTGACACCAAAAAAAAAAAAAAAAAAAAAAAAAAAAAAAAAAAAAAACCATAAAAAAATTAGACGTTAAAAAGCTAGATGTTAAAATATTTAAAAAAAATTCTTACAGATTTTGAGTGTTTTGCATCTGACAACAACCTTCACTGAAGGGTTGTTAGATATTGGAACTGGCTGTCTGGAGAAGTGGTGAAGTAACCATCCTTGGAGGTATTTAAAACACAAGTGGTTATGGCACTTCAGGACATGGTTTATTGATGGATTTGGCAGTGCTGTGTTAATGGCTTGACTTAATGACCACAGAGGTCTTTTCCAAACTGACCAATTCCTTAGAATCAGGGATGGTGGGTTTGTTTCCCTGGGCCCTGGTAGCTGAGAGACATCCTGTGTCCCAAGGGCTGGCAGGAACTGTTACCTGGAGCCTGATTCTCAAGATCCTCTCCAAACTTTTCCTTTGAGCTGCAAGATTTTGTACAGATAGCAGACGTCTGTACAGCCTGTGGATCAAATGCATGTTGTTTCATCCTTTCACCAGGAAACCCAAAGCCTTGAACCAAGTTTCTCAATCAGTTTCCCATTAAACCTGGCAAAACCAAGTGAGGTTTTCATTGGGGGATAAGGTGGAGATGCTATATATACCAGCAGTTACTGAAAATTTGAAATTTTTCTAGAAAGACTTTTCCTTTCCTTTTAAAATTTAATTTTATTTTTAATACAATGTGTTGAAGAAGCTAAGGTGCTCTCAGCTGCAGTGGTGGAAGCATTGCACTTTCATGTACTCCAAAATCAAGCACAGAATGTTGATCTCTTAGCTTAACATTCCTATTCTCTAGTTTTAAAATGTCATTGATAAAACAGTTTGCTAAGATGTGTTAGCACTGCTTTACAGAGCTGTGACATTTTGCATTATAAATACTTGAAGCTGGGGGTTATTTATTATCTCATCCCTCTCAGATGATAAGCAGTGCAGAGGTTGTCACTCAAGGTGCAGATTACAATATGTAACAAAAAAATACTTAAATTGTTTCTGATGTGTTTGAGCAAGAGATATAAAATATACTAACATTATTTTGTGATCTCAAAATTAAAACCAGATTAGTTTTAAAATAAAAGTGATGCATTATGTAACATTCACATTTCAGAAAATATGATCATAATAGTGTACAATAGTAATTTTTCTTTTTATCTGAAAGATGAGTAAAGATTTAGGTACACAGGTCAAAGTGGTCTTGATGCCTTGTTTGTTTTTTTTAATCCTATCCTCAAAGCACTAAGTCTACTGAAATTTTATGTAGTCTATGTATTAAACTTATTATTTTTTTTTTTTTTTGCCTGCAGCTTGACACTGGATAATTTTAACACTGAAATGTTTATACCATTTTCAGTGAATAATTCATGCAGTTCTATTGGTTATGTCAGTGGTGAAAAGGAAAGAAATTTGCCAGACCTTGGTAGTTGCTAAAAGGTGGTGTAAACTTGAACAATTTTGTGAAGGGTGCACACATCCTTCATGGCTCAGAAGCCTGCAAGCTAGACTAGAATTGAGGATATCCTTCAGGTTTCAGTTTCTGGTTTTGGTGGCAGTGAATGATATTGCTGAACTTTGGATGCTCACAGTATTTTCTGCAAAACAATTTTCTCATGCTTGTCAAATCTGGGAGCATACCTGAGTCATGAGTGGGGCTGGGAGGCCTCTCTGGCCCTATTAATGTGTTGTAGAACATCTTGTCTACTCAGGTAGATTTACCTGATTCAGGGAAATAATTGCATTAGTTTCAAATAGCTTTGCTCATTTTTAATATAGCTTAACGTTTGCAAGGTATAATCTGGCCCTTTTCCATACTGTGATTTTCTCTCTGAAAATCAGCAGAACTGCTCATGTGTTTAAAATAAAACATGTGCCTGAGTGCTCTGGTGGCCAGGGGCCAGAGCACTCAACATGCTCCAGGGCTGAGCCCTAAATGCATACTGCTTTTATGTATAGTCTTCTCCAGTCCAGGAAAAAAATCAGGATTAACTCTATAGGAAGTGCCACAGACGTATGAGGAAAATATCTTGCTACATGGAGGGTAGCTCAGGCTTCTAGCAAATACAAGCAACAGAAGCAATGCCAATGTTTTGGGTTTTTTTAAGCTGTATTCAAATGAGGTGCATTTTGTGGCTAATGAATTGGTCAGTTAATTTTCTCATCACCGTGTTTGAGCTTGTTCTGCCACTGAACAGTCTCTTATTTTTTTCCACACATTGTCGAAGATGGCATTAATTTAGCCTTCTTTCCTGTTATAAAGCTTTAAATGCCTTCACATTAATGTCTAATAAAAGTAATTTGTGATTTAATCTGTGCATTATTGCTGCTGAAGAAGCAGAGAGAGCAGGTGGGAGATCTCCATTCTCTGTCTTCTCTTCTTATTTACACCACAGAGACATCCCAGGATCCTTATCACTAAAGCAGTTTGTGTGGGTTTTGTCCCATGGTAATAGTGACATAAAGTGGGAAATACTTCAAACATGCATTTTGGCAAGTATTCTTTTGTAACTAAGTCTTCATAATTTAATTTCATGCATATTCTGTTTTTCTGTCAGTATCTGTGAGGGAACTTTTCTTGTTGGGGAGATAGTTGAAAGGTAGCATTTTTAATTATTGTTAATAGCTTTCACTAGTACGAAATATTTTGTTTTGCTTTGGATGAGATACCAAGAGACTGAAGGGTGACATTCAGTAGAGTGTAGTTAAATTTTTTTGCTAATCACTGAACTTTTGGTGGTTAATTCTATTTATTAGTTCTCCACTCCATTCTTGGTCAGCTTTTATTTTTCTTCTTTTCTGTTAGCTAGTTTTACATAAATTGTTACACAGCATATTGAAGAGGCTCTTTTGAACTGTTGCTTTCCAGAGGATATTTCTTTCCTCATGCTTGCCAATGCTGGCATGTTGAAACAGGGTTTTCAGCAATTCAACTGGGCTAAACAATTTAGCCCCAGAGCACAGGAATCTCCAGGGGCACATTGAAAATGCTACACAACCAAGATTCAGGAATTATGTTTACTGTCAGTAAAGCATGGGAAAGAAGTAAGTGGCTTTCCAGTCTCTTGGGGAGAATCTTTTGGCTTGTTGACAGAAGATGAAATTATGAACATACGAGATAAAATAGAATTGAGTGTATGGAACTAGTAAAGCTTAAAAATATGAAAGCCAGAATGTATAAGCAAAGGACTAGTAGTGGGACATGCTTGGGGCTGGAAGTTGCAGAATGCAACATAGGAGAGTGCCACAGCTAAATGTCTGTAGAGTTTGGTGTATTTTTTCAGAAAAGCTCAGAAAAAACCCCAAACAACCAGAAATTCTACAGTCTCAACTGTGGCAATGCAGAGCTGTAAATTAGACTAAAAAGACACTAGCAATTCAGAGTGATTTGCAAAGGGTTCCCTGTAAAGGATGTGCAGCTGGTTTTTGTTCTGTGTAGGGGACTGTTTCCACCCCACCTCAAAAATTACTGTTCAGTCCTCAGCTGAGCTTCCATACAGTCGAATATTTTGGTTTCCTAAAGTTCTGTTGGCTACTGGGGCTGATAGATTGTCCTGCTGCCTTCCAGCTAGTGTGAAGTAGGTCAACATGTCTTTATTCCCACACCTGTTGGTTATTTCCAAGGGACTTTAATAGTGTATTTCTAGCCAAAACATATGCTGGCATCTGCTAAGTGCAGAGGGTTTATGGTGAATGAAAATAAACAGAGCATACAGTTTGCTTCTTCAGATAGTGTAGACAGTGAAATAGCAACTGCTGAGGCAGGTTTTGTACAATGTTTTGTGCTCTCAGCAACATTTTGTACTTTCCAAACATGCCTGTTTCTCCACAGTAATTCTGAAGTCTATTGATTGCCTTTTTCTCCATATGCTTCCCTTCTTCAGCAGAGATCAAATCTCTTCTTTCTACATTTTTTTTACTTATTATTTTTACTTTCACTGAAATAATGGGAAAATAAGTAATGTATGTGAACTCCAAGGATCTTCAGAGAAAATTTTTGTCTTAGAGTGCAAATAAAAATATTGGATGAAGAAAATTTGTCAAAATGAAAAACAGGAGAAAGGTTCAAAAAGGCATTTATTAAACATTAAGCTCTTTTATAGATATATATGACTCATGCTTCCAAAAATCTACAGGTTAGGAGGTAAGAAATAAACACATTTCTGTGTCTAGGGAGATCTTACTGTATGTTGTTCAGGTAGTCCTTAGCAGATGATATTCTCAGCATGAATAGAAGTTGGCACAGAGTTATGCAGAAAACAAAGCTAATATTGTTATGCTCAGATCTTTGCACTTCTCAGGGATGAAAGAAAAAGGAAGCAAAGGCTTCTCTGTGGTGGAAAGGACTGCTGGAGGTACCTTCTTCAGTTCATGTCTATAGGCAGGGCTGACCTCATAGTTTGACTGGGCTGTATCCTAAGTCTTGGTCACATATATTTTGGAAACATCCAAGGATGGAGCCTCTCACATTCCCCAGCTTCTGGCATTGCCTCTCTGCTCCTTCTTCTGTTCCCAGCATGGTGTTGTATCTCCAGGAGGAAGACGGATAAGTCAGCTTCTGTCTGTGGAGCACCATGTGAAACCTGTGAGATGGAGACAAAGGACAGTACAGCACCTCAGAGCTGACAGAACAAAACTGTTACTTTAACATTTGAAAGCAAAATGGTAGATAAAATAAGCAGGTTTATTCCAACAGCAGCTGCTGTTTGCTTTGATTAAAATCTGGAATGAGTACACTGATACCTTACCAGAAAGCAATGCTTGCATCTTTCAAATGGGAAAAAAGTTTCATCTTCTATAATTACAATGAAGATCAAGAGCTTTCCATGCAGTGAAGTCTTAGCAGAATACCATAAATTGTGATAAGGGCTGCTTTTCAAAATTGCAATAAAATATGCCTGTGTAGAGCATAGCTCAATCTTCACTAGTTGTATGTTTCTGTTAAGTTGGCTATCACTGCCACATCTCAAAAACTGGTCTCTGTTAAAAGCCTTGGTAACTCACTGTGATACGGTGGTTCTAAAATATATTTATTTCTCACTGGAATATCCTCAACACCCTACCTTATGAGATATTTCAGGATAGAAGATACTGCAGTAGTGGTTTTATATAATATAAGAGAATAATAAGCTTTTTCATGGTGTATTGATATTTATTATTTGAATAGCCAATATTTATTACCATGAAATATATGTTATTAAGAAAGAGTAGGGTGATGCTTGTAGTATATGTAATCCTACATAAGAATGTTTAGGAACATTGCCAGTTGCCTTATTTTTATTGAGCATTTTGAGAGACTTCAAATGTGTTTTTACTGAGCTCCTTCTGAAGAAGATCAGCATCCACAAAATAATGATGTCAGAAATCAGTTTGTATTCCCACCTGATTAGCTCATCTCACTTCTTCCTCTTTTCTGAATTTTCTGTTTAATCCTGCTAATTTCTTCTATGACTCTGTATATGCCTTAACCCATTCTGTCAAATCATTTAGGAGAGCATCTTGTGAATTATCTGGAGCATTTCTGGGATTTTCCTGCCTGTAGCATGGAAGTATGCTGATCCCAGGGAGGGACGGGGTTGATGACAAGGAAAGGCCTGTTCCTTGAAGGAAGGGGGGCTGGCTAATTGATATCCTTCCTTGGTGGTCACTGTGCAAAGCCTCTAGTTGTGTGGGATGCAATTATGATACTCTATGGCCACCTAAGCGTGTGTGTGCTCGTAGCTGTGGTTCCCTTCTGCCTGTCCTGGAAAGATTGCTCCGAGGTTGCTTATGACTGGGGGCTCTGGGAAGAGCATTTAGTTTCCTCTCTTCAGCAAATTGCACAATAAACTTTCTCCTGCACTTAGAACAATTTGTTCTGGAATGGTATGAGCAAGTGTTCCTCTGATAGCCACCCATCCATCAGTGCTAGCAGAAAGCAGTTTTGGTAGCCTGACTTGGCAATAAGAGTTGCAGAAATTTGTAAAGGGGCCTCATCATTGCTGCTTTGTATCAGAGCACTTCAATTGTTTACAGTCATTGCATGTCCAGCTATGGCTATAGCCCTGGTGCTTTTTCCTTAGGGTAATTCTGGGTGATCGGTTCCCCTCCAGAATGAGAAGAGGTCTTGTGACAGAAGAATCTTCTTTGTTCTGGAGTGATACTAGAGATGCAGTTGTGAGGAGGTATTTCCATTAAGTTTGAGAGTCTGGCTGAATGTTAACCTTTGAGCAAGTGACTTTCTTGTTGGTCAAGTCCTTGTGCTGCAGTTATTTTACAGAGCTTTATTTTTTTTTCTTTTGCTCAGCGAAACAGTACTAAAAATCTAAATCAAAAGTAACCTCTGTCCCAACCATCCATAGATAAATAAATTTGCCATTTATAATATTGTTCCAGCAGCACAAAAGGGACAGATAACATTAAGTAGTGTTATTCAGAATTTCCTGTGTTTTCTGCAGGCTTCTGTGTTTTTATATATTTAATTGCTACTCCTCTCTGAAAATAACAGGCATATTTTTTCTAACAATGTATCAGCAGCTTATTCTAATTTCTGAATTCTTGGGATGTGTCCTTTACCAAGTGTTTGGGGGGGAAGAAGTAATTTTAATCATCTATGTAGTATTTCTCATAATGCATCACTTCTAAGGGAGTCAAAATCTCTTATTACAGAGATGGCTGTAATACCAGTTAGAGTTTAATAACACCTAGAATGAACCTCTCTTACCCTTCGATATGTTACCTGTAAAAGTTCTGTATCCTGATTTGTCATTTTCTGCTGCAGAAGTATTGATGAAGTAGTGAATCCTTATGAAGCCTTTTCATGGCATGCTATCTTTAATGAGAATCTTGCAGTCTGCAGCTGGGATCAGGATAATATATTGTCTGTGAATAAGCATTATGGAAACTTCAGATTTGCTCAAGATCTTTGAATTCAAAGCTTTTAACTCTGTATGATTGTTACCTTAGTTAATAAGACGTGTGCCCATCCACATTCCACAGAACTGAGTTCATACATCACACTTAAATTAGGTAGAGCAGAACTTGGGCTTCCAGCAGAAAAAATGTCCCGGTTCCTTGGTGAAGGATAGCTGAGAAATGGAGAGCTGAGGCAGTCCAAGTCTGCAAGGAGGCATGGCAGCCCTCCAGCCTTCTGCCTGAACTTTCCATTTGTGACAAGCAACGAAGAAAATAACTCAGGCCTCTTACAGCTCGGAGTGTTACAGAAGAGAGGCTGTGTAAGAAACACTGGAAATCTGGGAACTAATTACAGGACTACTTCTGCAGTTTGTTCTGGGGAAAAAGTGGAGGAGGAGAGGTATGCTTAGGTACAAATGAAAAGGAGAAGGGAGCATGGAATGTTCAGCTCATTGAATCTCCTACACATGAAAAGTCCCTGTCCTTGCAAACTGATTTGGGTATTAGAAAAACACTCCATAATAATTCTCAAAAGAAAATGTGGAGAAACTTAATAGACCAGTTCTATATAAAGCAAGAGAAAAACTATCAAGGAGATGCAAAATTGTCATCCCAGGAAAGAGAGGAAATATGTATAGAAACTCTGGCTTAAAATCCAGTGTACTCTGAGACATACTGGGCCAGCCATGGTTCACTGCCCATTCATGGGTCCCTTCACCTCCTGAGGCTTTGCAGCCACCTGCTTCAGGCAAGCCTGCACTGGCCTGGGATGCCTGCTGCCTCTTCTCCCCAGAGCCCTGGGGATGCCCTCAATCGGGAGCAGCTCAGCACAGCTCCTTGGTGTGATGTGCTGAAGGTATCCAGGAGTGGTCAAGGGAGCAACAAACAAACAATAAAGGGAACCCTGGAGCCTGCTCTTCATATGCTCACAGCAGAAAACAATAGCTTATTGCCTCTCCTTCTGCTGAAGTGTTGGTCTGGTGGATACGAATGGTGCTTTCTCTCATCTTTTCTCCATTCCTTGCCTCTGCTTTAGTCCTTTACATCAGCCAAAATCTTACAACTTACAACCATGCACTTAAATAAACAGCAAAAATTTGTAATTTAACTCCTGTTCAGTCTCCTAGCTCCATATTTTTAGATTATATTAGAAAGCAAATAGTTTCTTCTATGCCAGAATTTTTTTTTTCTTTTTTTTTTTTTGTGTGTGTGTGTGTGTAACTTTCCTTCCAAGCCTAGCTGTGATCTTCAGCAGGCACTCTCTGGAATCCCAGAGATGAAAAGCCCATTCCAAGCATCCAAGCTCCATATCTGTCTTTCAGAAACAACTTCCCCTGAAAAGGGGCAGTGGCTTTTTCCTGTACTTGCACCCCTTTCCCCTCGAGGCCTTTGCCTGTTGTGTCATTGAGATCATTAATTGATTTCTGGTGTCTATTTAATTAATCCATGAACCTTGCCACTGTTGCAGTGTTGCACAGGCACTTTTCTACAGGCTGTGATATCCAAGCTGACTTTCAGCTGGACACTGTCCCTGACTTTAATTTTTCTCTCCATATAGTTGCAGAGCTGTGCCAGACAGCTCAGATATTTTTATTGTCACGTAAGTGTAGAAGGGAGTATACTGGTAGGATAGATCTAGAACAATCTTTGTGGCAATTTAATCAGACATCCAGACACATTGGTCTCAGATTTCTCTTAAAATATGTTTTCACACAGTTCTTAAAAAGAACAAAAACAAAACAAAAAACAAAAACAAAAACCAAAAAACAACACACAATCACCCAACTTGTCGTTTTTGTTATCAGCTACTGTATTATTGTGGACTTTTATAATTGATTTCTAGCCAGGTAAGTACTAGACTTTGTGGTGATTTTGTCTTCCATCATAACAGTATTTTACTGGGTCTATTTGGGTTTCACTAATTACATATGCAATTGGGTTTGTTAGTGTAACAAGCTTTGACAGTAGTATACAAAAGATAATTGGTAAGATTTGCCCTTACAATTACTCATCTTGACTTGACTGTGATTATAAATGTTGTGTAATACAGTGCATGTAATAGCAAGGGACCCCATCCAGCAACTCAGGAGGTATTTTCTGACCCTGCAAAGTTAATGACTGAAACTCAATAACACTTTCTGCCTTTTACTGATAATATGCACTAGGATTCTTTTTAAGAAAATAAAAATGTGTTGACCTTTTCTGTGGCAAAGAAAATCTCAGAAATATCTAAGAATACTCATCCTTTTTCCTGAGGTTTCTCCCCATCATCCTAGGTGAGGTTGTCATAAGAAGTAATTCACCAAAACTTTCTCTTTCGGCAATGACAAAGAATTACAGCCGTGTACTGTTCAAAGTATTACATCTCTGATCCTGAAATGAGTGTACAGATGAGTCAGTAAAATGCTGGATCACATTAATAATTTATCATAGGGATAATTATACAGGAAATAAAAGGGACAGAGAGGGCCATAGTCTATATGCATCGTTTCTGAACATTAAGAGATGTATTACATGTCTGATGTGGGTTCTTAATGCAGCTTAGAGACATTGGTCTCTTAATGGTGTAGAACACCTTAGAGAACTATTAACACAGCCGAAAACATACCGACAGACCAGTTACTTATTAAAAGTTTGAGCATCTGGGAGAAATAGTGCAGCTTTAAAAGTTTTACTTAGAATGAACTGTGAAATTTTAATAAAAAAAACCCCCAAACTAATAATTGTTAAAGGCATTTAATGTTAGCAATCATCCTTGTCAATAGCTTATGTACTGTTTCACCAGTACATTTCTCATTCCCAAAAATGACTTTTGGAGTATCGGAATAATGAGCACTGAATAATATTCTTTTTTCCTAGCAAGGTAGGATAGGCTTTCCACAGATCCAGATTTCATTCTGGTGTCTTATTGCAGACTGGAAAACAATGTATTAATCAGTTAAAAATTGTGTTTTGTTTACACAATGTCCTTACTTGCATTTGAAGTGATCATGAGGATCATTCATAGATTGAAACCAATAGGGAAGGTTGAGATGATACAAATCTTCTGGCTGCAGTGATATCATCAGCTAATTTCAGCTGAATTAGAGATATTTTCACTATCCACACTTGAAAACATTTTAGACTCCCCTTATACCCTGTGGTAACTAATTTTGGTTTTTGAACTTGGTGGTAGTGAATCTTAGTGTGAATACGAGTGAGCACCTCACAAATCTTGTCTATGCTAAATGCTGTCACTGAGATGATAAGACTGTTTTGGTGGTGGTGGTTTTGTTGGAGATTTTTTGGTTTTGGGTGGGTTTTTTGATTTGTTTTGTTTTCTAGAAGGAGAAACTGAACAAACCAACCACTTTGCCCCTTTATTTTTTATTAATTGAACTTAGAAGAGTAAGTTCACCAAGGCAGGTGACGATATCTTGCTAACTATTTAATTTTAGATGCTTTTTCTTTTTTGAGTGCCTATATAGTGAAGAGACTTTATCTAGGGAAATTACCCACAATGTCAAAATTGAGCTTAGTGGAAACTTGCAGTCACTGAGTCTCAGCTCTCTCATTTCAGGTCAAAAAGCAGGTGGGTTAGTATCACTCCTTTCTCCGTTTTCATTATAGCTCTTGTTTTCCTGTGTTCTGTGTCATGTTTTAAAATCACTCACTGGAAGCAATGTGCCCTAATTTCTTCGAGCCTTGCTGAAGCCTGGAGACTGAACTTATGTTTTTCTTGCATGGAATTAAACTTGATACAACACCAAGAGACAACAGGCTCTCTAGGCACATTTTCCTTACAAGATCTCACCAGAGACTTGGTAAGGAATTACTGGGGCAGCTCTCCATCCTGCATGCAAAAAAAGAGCAAGGATGCATAATTACATTCAGCTGTTTCCCATACACACCCCTTCACCTTCCTTTTGTCTTGACTGACTTACCCTCTCCTGGATACTTCCAGTACATCACACCAAGCAGCTGTGCTGGGCTGCTCCAGGAACTGCAGAGCATCAGGAAAAGGGGAGTGCTGATGGCTGGGCTGTAAATCGTGACTGGTTCTGTGCATCTCAGGGATGAAGGATGATTTTTAAACCAGGGTTTGTATCCAAGCATTTTCTCTCTCCTGGATAGTGATTTTAATTATGCTTTGTAATTTTTCTAACACCATAATACAAATTCTCTATTAGTTTTTTCAGAATCTGTCTGTGGGAATTGATGTTTTTGGAATGTTGTTAAATTTGTAAAGTAGTATGAGACAAAGCTTTCTGTTACTTCCATTGCATGCCATCACCAGCCTTTTAATACGTAGTATAAACCATTTTCATTTGAGTAGTTTCTGTTTGTTTGAGAAGAAAGTTTACTGTATCTCCCTGAAGAGGTTAGGAAATGAGGATTATTGTCACCATTTTTATTTTCATTTTTTAATTTTAGGCTTAAAAGATAAAAGCTTTATCTGATACTGTAGAGATACTATAGATCTATACTAGAGATCTATACTAGAGATCTGATACAGAGATACTGTAATGCAGATAAGCAGACTCGAAGTATAATAGGCATTTAAACTGAGATTTAAAAATTGTTTACCATTTTTAAGAGTTCTCTGATGGAATAATGGAAATATGTGATGGGGAATCACTCCTCTTTCCTATAATATCCCTAGACTGAGTTATTTACTTGTATTTTGTAAGGAATAATTGAATTTGTCACTGTAGAGAATGTTTCCTTAGCCATGTAACAAAGCAGTCTCTTTGAAGCATGGGAATCAAAGCAGTTATTTTGAAGCATTGGGGTCTTTGAGCTCAGGGACATAAATGCTGACTTACGCCTTGTTTAGGTTAGGCTGCATGGCCTCCTCTTAACCAGTCAGCATGATGTGTGCTGGCTAGGGAAGAGTCTCTTTTCCTTTTAAAATTCCTTAAACCCAAACTTTTCTCCTAAGGGACATCTCTTACTGTCTGTGTTCATGGCTGAGTTTTTTGTTTGTAATAGACAGGGTTCCTTCACAGGACTAAATAACAGTTTCTCTTAGGCACTGAAATGTGAGAGGTTTTCAAAGAACTGTTCCCTCTTAGGATCTATTTCAGAGTCTTGGTCAGGACAGTCAGTAGCACGTGCTCTTCTGAATGGGAGCATAGGCTTCTGCACAGTGTTGCAGAAAAGGAATAGAAGGCTGGTAACATAGTGCTGCATTCTGAAACATAAGCTGTGTAAAGAAAACCTTGAAACTGTAAGATTTAGGAAAGGTAAATATTCATGCCTCTGGAGAGAGATTATAAGTTGCTGAAAAGAAGTTGAAAAAGTCATAGTTCTGTGGTTTGATGTTTTGATCTGCATATCATAGAATGTGTGTGTTTGGAAAGGATCTTAAAAGATCACCTAGTTCCACCTCTGCTGTGAGCATGGACACCACCTACAGGTTGCTCAGAGCTCCATCCAGCCTGGCCTTGAACATTTTCAGGGATGAGGCATCCACGAGTCTTCTGGGCAACCTGTTCCAGTGCCTCATCACTCCCACAGTAAAGAATACCTTCCTAATAGCTAATTTTACCTACTCTCTTTCTGTTGAAAGTCACTTCCCCTTGTTCTGCCACTCTGTGCTGTTGTAAAATGTCCCTCTCATGCTCTCTTGTAGGCTCCCTTTAGGTACTGGAAGACTAAGGTCTCAATGGAGCCTTCGCTTCTTCAGGCTGAACAATCTCAACTCTCTCAGCCTTTTCTCATAGGAGAAGAGGCCTCTGATCATCTTCGTGACCTTCCTTTGGACTTGCTCCAGCAGGTCAAAGTCTGTCTTGTGTTAGGAATCTCAGAGTCTCAAGGTGAGAGCAGAGGAGTAGAATCCCCTCTCTTGACCAACTCATCACTCTATTTTGGTGCAGCCCAGGATGCAGTTATGTTTCTGGGTTGGAAGTGCATGTTACCAGGTCGTGTTGAGCTTCTCATGCACCAATACCTCCAAGTCATTTTACCTTTCATCCTAATTCACTCAAGGACATGTGGTCTTAGGGTTTCTGGGAAGATTTCAATTAGAAACATATTCAACTGAATAAGAGTAGTTGGAAATACTTGAAAACTATATTTTTGCAGCAGTTACTGGAGAAGACAGGATCTTTACTGTTATGGTCCCTCTCCATCTTCCCTGCCCTTTGCAATCGGTGTTTTGAATGCTAAGAAGTTATTTTCTGACAGATAGTATTTCAAATCTAGTTGTGTGTACTTCATTGCAACATTTTGCAATCCTTAGGAAGCATTTCAGTAGGTAATTTTGTAATGGCTGATTTAGGAGAAACTGAGTTGAACGGAGGTGATGATTTTGTGTCAGTTCTGCTTGTTTCACGGTGTGATGCCAGGAAAAGAAATACTATGGTTCCTGCTTTGGTACCAAAATGATAGCCATTTTCACACTGTCCATTTATAGAATAGTATCAGAAGTGATTTCTATCACTTTAGCTGCTAAGAAGAAGAACTCTCATTAAAGAATGATCTTTGAAGTAATTGATATTTTATTACTTTCTCTTCTTTTAAGAAGCCCCCATTTTGTGTCTGTCAAGATCATTAATACTTTTGTCATTTCAGGAAAAGCAATCTGCTCGTCACTAAAAGGGCTGAGGAAGTGGCTTAAAATATTTCAGAAAGAGGTGAAATATTCAGTTCCAGTTTTTCCAGACCTCTCACTCTGACAGGGCTGATATGTGTGCATTCCCAATGAAATGCTCTTTTCAACAGTGATAGCATAATGCGTGCAAGCTACTATCAAAATGAGTCTTATGACTCAGCTGTATCTGCTGCCTTAATGAGAAAGAAATAATTTTCATCTTAGATCAATTGCCAGTAGCTCTGTAAAAGAAATACAGGGTGACAAGGCAAGCTGAGTGGTGAAGTGGTCCCATTTTGTCCCTACTCTGTTTAACATGGTCTCATTTCAGTGGGGTCCTACCAGTAAAAATCTGGGGTAGTTAAGAATCTGTTCATAAGTACATTTGGCTCCCTGCCTTCTCTTTTGTTACAATTGTACTATAACATCGATTTGATGTGATGATGCTAATTAGGGAGTCTATTGGCTCTGATCATGGGCTCTGTGAATTCTTCTGCCATGTGAAAGGCCAGATCTTTAGAAGCACAGGCAACATAGGGGCATAGGTAGGATTGCCTTGTAACCTGCCCCAGCATTTCCCACAGATCATGGAACCAGAGAGTGCTTTGGATTGTAGTGAATCTTCAAAGACCACCTCGCCCAACCCCCTGCCATGTGCAAGGTCATCTTTCGGTAGATCAGGTTGCTCAGGGCTCCACTGAACCTGACTGAGCATTTCCAGTGACGATTTAAGGATCTCACGGGACAGCAGGAGATGGAAGGATGCACTTGCCCTGTGGACTTCTTTGGGGTGGGCAGAAAAGAGAAAGGTAAATGTGAAAGGATGTACTGAAATCAAAACACCTCACTGTAGTACTACTGTTATTCATCAGGCTACAGGCTATTCTGAGGTGCCTCCCTATTGTTCTGACTTGTAATTTGATTTGGGAGAATGTCTGATTAAGAACTTTGTACTGATCCAGGAGCTGCCTTCATTTGTTGTAATAGTACCCACGAGATGTAGCTGAGTCACCAACCTGGGTTATTTTTCTCTAACGTACATCTGTATTTTATTTAATTATAAAGTCCAGATCCTCCTGCTTTCTGTTACAGGCTTTTTATCTTACTTTGGTCATGTCAAAAGCAATTTGTAATTCTGTGGTGTACACATGAAATTAGTTTTAATTTGCTATGTGTTTCCAAGGGTGACTGACATTTAATATTTTGTTCTGAGGGTCTCATTAGCACTATGTACCCATAATCTAGTCTATGAGTGTAATCACAGAGGGTAAGTGAGCTATTGAACAGTATCCATCTGTCCCCATAGCAAATCGCCAGAGGGAAGTACAGGGGAATAATAAATGGATGATTGTCAGCATCTCTGTATTTTGCAGCTTAGAAAAGTCAAATACAGGACTGTGAGTTTGCTGTGAGCTTTAAGGACTTTGGCCCTCCATGACCCACAAGGTGCTTCATAGTGGTACTTTGTACATGCCAAGGGAAGGGCTTCATTATGTGTATTTATATTGCAATGTACAGGAACAACGCCGCTGGTAACTTAGCACATTGTATTGAATTGAGAGAATATTCACTTTACTAAAACATCATTGGTTGTGACTATATACTTATTATTTTTCAGTGCTTCTTGTTAATTTCTTATTTATAAGATGTAGCGAGTAAATTGCTTTGTATTTCTAGTGTGTGAAAATTACTTCATTGAGGTGTTTTGAAAGTCTGTGCTTCTCAGATTTAGTGATTTTTTCCCTGGAAGGAAAGAATCCTTTATTTTTCTTAAAAATAGATTATTTTGATTGTTTTTATTTGGAAAATTAATGTTTGTTCACTAGAAGAACAGTGATTTCTATTAAATGCAAGGATACAGTCAATAAGGAAAAGCCTTTCATTGTGTCAGCATAAACATTTACTTCAAAATACATTGAGATTGTTTTCAATAATGGATCTTTCAACTGTGGAGTAGTAAGTATAATCAGCATAAATACTGAGAAACAAATAGGAACTGGAAAAGAAAGAAAAATGCAATTAAATTATTGAGATAACAGAAACCTGTCTGAAAGTAGGGAAAAAGAATGATGACTTATTTATAAAGCAAAGTATTTCAAACTTCATTATCCTGGAGAATTTTTGAAGTTTTTTTTTTCCGGTTATTCACTTTTATCACATTAGGTCATAATTCACATGAATTGTTTTGATGATTCTGATTTTGTGTGTTTCTTTAGAGAAAAAAAAGCAAACAAACAATGTGCAGGGTTTCTTTCCTCTAACCTTTCATTAGATTCCTTTCAGAAATCTGTTTTTCTTTTTTATATTGTTTTCCATGTCTGTCTGATAAAATTCCTCTACCTCGCTGATTATTGCTGAGGTGCCTATCATGGTGATGCAAGAGCAGGACAGATGGTAAGGGCAGAAGAAAGAGCAGATTGTACTGTTCAATTGCAAAATTATTTATGCCAGGGCAAAGGACAAGCCGAATTGCTTTACCAGAACAACTGCTCTTATCTAGACGTTTCCCAGTGCTTTTGAAGTTGCATCTGCTGCTTGTAGTGAGCATTGTCACAGAGCTCTTGGCTTCCATCAGTCCATGTGACCTCCAGTAGTGCATTTCCTCATTTGCAGAAATGCTGCTTTTTACTGCAGAGGGGTTTCTTCAGTTTTCCTTGTGTTTGATCCTGATAAAAGTTCTTGCTTTTGTTGTGAGCATTTCCACATCCTTTTTAGAGATAACTTTTTAGGTGATTTTTTTTTTTTTTTCAGTGAATGCATGTAGAACTTGAAGAATTTGTAAATCATATTAGGCTTATATTTAGATATATGTATTCACTTACATATTCTACAGAAAATATAATCAGATATGTAGTAAATAACCAGTAATTGTTGCATGCACTATCTACCCCCAAATCTTTTTTTATATCATTATATTAATTACACAGTGGTAGCCATTATTTGTATCCATATAAATCTTAAACAAATTGGAAAGTGCTCCGCATATTTTCATCTGAAATTTTTAGCAAACATTTGAAACTGCAAGAATTTGCCATAAATACATGCATCTTACTATTAACTTTCTCCAGTATTCTTTTAATTTTTACTTAATTTATGTAGATATTAATTTTGCCTTATATATAAAGAGAAGGTTTATATTTAAAGAACATGGGTATGTATTATAGCTTTATGCTTTTATTAAATATTGTTTATATTGTTATGCATATATAATTTATAAACTTTATATTAGGAAATTACTTTGTGACAGAAGATTATTAGAAAGAGGGTGAAAGAAAAATTAAAAGTATGTTTCTTGCATTTGGGTTCAGGTTGGATGAGAAAGAAGAGTAAGGACTTAAGTCTCTTTCTTATCTCAAAGAATAAGCTAGGCTTTTTGACCTATCTCATTTGCTAATCAGCCACACTGAACTTCTGTCATGGCCCATAGAAAAGAAGAAAAAAAAGAAGAAAATTGTACTGAGCTAGAAGGTTCCATTTTGTATTAGAATCACCTTTCTATATGAGGAATCACATCACTGTTTATCATTGAGGTGGTTTGCCTCATATGGGCATATTTGCCCAATATGGGAATTGGCCATCTTTATATGCAGCTACCCTCCATTTATTCTAATGGCATATGAGAATAGAAAATAAAAACCTTAAAAATATATTCTTGACATTCAAAAGTTAAAATTTTTCTTTCCTTACTTATCTGTAGTTATTTAATTCAAATGTGTTGTCTCTCAAAGAGAGACAATGTTCATGTCATCTTAAATTCCCTTTTTAGTGTCTGTACAATCTTCTAAATTATTTTCCCAAATGTCCTAATCATTTGGAAAAACATATGAAGGCATGAGTGGATGGAATGGAGAGGTCTGACTTAAAAGTTTGCTTTTCTAACAGACGAGTGAAATATGGAGAGCAGTATTACACTAACTGGACTTCTGGCCTGAAGCGAGGCCGCTGACTGCATTTTGGCCTATCACAGCAATTACATCATTTCAGAGTTCTGTTAAGCTTGTCAAGCTTGTCTACACAATTTAAGCAGAAGACAAGAGAAAGAAAAATATGTGAATAGGGATGAATTGCTGCATGAACAGAAAATAGGAGCAGAGATTTAAGGCTGTTTAAAGGTATGTTTGACACGCTCAACCTCTTTTTCTATATGGAAAATGTTAGGTGTTGGCACCCTGACTGGGATATTGGCCTGTTTTTACAGCCACTTTCTTTGGACTCCAGAGACGATTTGTTTGCTCTTCCAAATTCAGTGCATCTTGCCTCTTGCAAAATTGTGGCTGCTGATGGACATAAATCCGCAATGTGTGCTTACATCCCAGACAGCCAACCATATCCTGGGCTGCTTTGAAAGGAGCATGGCCAGCATGTAAAGAGAGGTGATCCTCCCTCTCTTACCCCACTGTGGTGAGATCCCACCTGGAGTGCTGTGTCCAGCTCTGGGGTCCCCAGCACAGGAAGGACATAAGCCTGGTGGAGTGATTACAGAGGAGGGCCACTAAATTGATTAAAGACATGAAGCACCCTCCTATGAGCAAAGTCTGAGAGAATTGGGATTGTTCAGCCCGGAAGGGAGAAGGCTTTGAGGTGTCCTAATCAAAATTTTCCAGTACCTGGAGGGAGCCTACAAGAGAGCTAGAGAGAGACTTCTAGCAAGGGCGTGAAATGACATACAAAGGGGGATGGCTTCAAACAGAAAGAGGGTAGGTTTAGATAAGATTCAAGACAGAAGCTCTTCACCATGAAGAGGATGAGGCATTGGAACAGGTTGCCCAGAGAAGTTGTGGATGTATCATCCTTGGAACTGCTCATGGCCAGGTTGGATGGACCTTTGAGCAGCCTGGTCTTGGGGAAGGTGTCCCTGCCTAGTTGCATGACCATTTTTTGATCAAAGAATGCACACCACTTAAAGAAAGATGTGGAGATGCTGGCTTTTTAGATTAAAATATTTTATTTACATTTTATTCCAAGTTTTAGAAAGGAGTAAAGAAGACTTAGAATGTAAATTGCTGTCTTTCCATAAAGGAAATCCTGTTTCAGTTGATCAGTCTTCTGCTGAAGTGGCTACTGGTCTTTTCTCATTGCTTCTCAAGTAGATTTCAGCAGCCATTTATACAGGCATAAACTATATATTTTTACAAATATAAACAGTATTCTTATAGTTACTTAAGAGCAAGAATTTTGACTCTGCAGTTCAGCAGAGTTGAAAGCAAATACTGAATGTCCCACAGTCTATTACAGTAACTGCCTAGTGTGGCTGTGCATACAGATATCTTGTTTACATTTTCATACAGAAAAATAATTGTGGGAGATAGGTGGGTGACAGAAATAAGCTGTGACCTTTCATTGGCAGTTGAACTACTGAGACTTTTAGTTTAGTTCAGTAGTGCACCTTTGGAGAAAATCTTCTCATCTGCAGTTTTCTTGATGTTGTAAAGCCATTTTGTTTTATGCAAAGTAGACAGGTGTGGTGAAACTAAACTGAAAAAAAAGTGCTGTTTAAGAGGCAAAATTATAAGTACTTTGTAGATTCCATATATTCTATGTGCTTTAACTCAGTGTAACCTCTCTCTCAAAATGTTTCACTTGTGACTTTGAATCTTTCCACTGAGTGATGAAGGAGAAGACACTTGCATCTGCATTCTTTAATTTCGGCCTGAAATATGTCCAGTGTCATATGCCGCACATATGCAGTGTTTCTGGGTGGTTACCAGCATATGAAATAAGGATTTTAAAAAGCCAAAACAACAAAAGAGAATTCTGAACCCAACAAACTTTAGTATTAATTTAGGATTCCTTTTTTTTTTGATTTCTGAGGGTTTTTTTTAATAATGCTCCACAATATTTTCTTTTATGCCAATGTAGTAGAAAGGAGAATTACCTTTTTTCTGGCCCAAATCCTTCTAGTCTTCCATGAATGACTTCAGAATTGATTTTAGTATGAAAAACTAAAGGGATCTTATGTAATTTTTTATTGATCAATTAATTTCATGTTAATATTAAGAATGTTCCATTATGAAGCCTTTCCCTTTGGAAGTATTCTGAAACTAAAAATGTGTAAGATTCTCAGCCTTTATTTCTGGGGCTTCAGGATAGTGTTTTCTGGAAACCAACAAAAAATTATGAAATAATTTGAAATCTGAAATTATCTGTTTCTCTCTTTATTCATTGTCATTGGCTTGATGTTTTAGATTTATTTAATCTGAAAACCAATTATGGGAGCAATTGTGTCAAGCCTTGTTTTAAGGGAAATAAAAATTCTAATCAGTCTTGAAGCATCTATGTCTACTTGGAAACAAAAAGCCTCTAAGGTAAGTTTTGATATATGCACGACTAAAGACTATAAAAGCTCTGATTGGAGTTTTGATATTATATATAGGATTAGAAATATTTGTTGCCATGTTTTGTGGCCTGTTTATCAGTGTTTTCTAAGGATGTGTAACTGGAATACAACTCTACACTGGGCTTATTTTCAGGCTCCAGATTTAAAATGCAAAAATATAAATCCTGCAGTGCTTAAACATATTAAATGTAAATAGAAGGACTTGATAGGGCAGATAAAATTCAGCAAATAGTTTGCTCCTATGATTAGGCTATGATTTGGCTTTATTTGAAAAGAAATCCTATGTATTTAGAAAAGAAAGAAAGTAAAATATTTAAAGGAAGGATGTATGTAAAAGCTGTGGCAAGATTTTTATTTTTTCCTCTTTGCTAATGAGAATGTTACTGAGTAAGTAGGAGACTGAATATGGAGTATAAATTCAGTGCTTTTTACTTTTCAAAAAATTTAGTTGGAATAATGTTTTTCTTGCCACTGAGGGCTGTCTGGAACACACATCTGTGTTAAACATTGTCTCAAGGTTGTCTTATTTACGTTAGTTACCAAAGACAAAATTCACTGTCAGTTATTTTGCAGAATAACTCTAAGCAGGGGCAGATAGAATATATGTGCTTCTGCTTATCAGTTCTGACCTTTCTAAAATTTTAAGGCTGATGTAATTTCAGAAAAAGTATTTATATGAACTAATTAGGTGACATTTATATGAACTAAAGGTGACATTTAGATATGACATGATAAATGATGATATTTCTAAAACCCCTTAATTTATGTTGCAAACATGTTAGTATTTTCATTTGTGTCCATATAGGCAGTGTGAGACGATCCTGAAACAGGGTCCAGCTTGTGTTGGGTTGATATATATACTCTTATTCAGTGGGTTTGTGCAGAATTTACATTGATCTGACACTAGCCAGAGCATATTTCAGTCTCAAAAAGATCCCAGGCAGGACTCCAGACTCTTGCCTTTGAACTCTTGAGATTATGTAAACTTACAGACTTCCCTGAAGTTGATACAAATTTATATTCCATTTGTTTGCCCTTGGAGTGAAGATTTTTTTGGGGTATGTAAGAGTATAGGTTGTACCTAGGTGTTAAGTGTACAATATATACTGCAGGGCCTTTCATGTTAATTCAGTGTAGCCAGTAGTGGGTGTGGCAATGAGGTGTTACTGATGCAAAGAGATCAAAAAATAAACTGCACCAAGTCACCATGTGATTCATTTGCTGTGCTCTGGCAGCAGCAGAAATGGGGACTGGTCTGGCATCTTTGGGCTTCTCATTTGCTGTTTCTTACCCAGTGCCTTTTTCACCCCAATGGCTCACTGCAGCGGCTCCTTCAGTGCTTTGCTAAAAGTTGGACTGAACACGAAACACAGGTTGGCTGAGTTTTGTTAGATTGCACTTTCTAGCCAATAGTAATAAAACTAGAGTGAAACTGGGGGAAAAAAAAAAAAAAAAGAGGAAGGGACACAGTATGTGTAAGTCATACCATAAAGGAATTCTTAGGCAGTTTATTTTGTTTTGGAGAAACAATGTCAATATTGAAGATGACAGATTATGACAATTGATTTATACTGCAACGTTTATCTTACATCCTATGTGCATACTTTTAAGAAGAGATATGAAATATATGAATTCTCTGCTTTGGTTCATCCAAAGTTCAAAAAGATAGAAAGAGCTGTCATTTTAAAGAAATACTTCAATCCAGAGATGTGCTGAGAGCACAGTGTATATTCCTGTAAACAGAGTAATCTCACATGTTATTGTCTGTGTATCTCAAGTGTTTTCAAACATATAATTGACTTTTGCAGCCATTCCCAAAACTCAGCTCTTCTGATCTTGTCTGGTTTTCCTGTTGTGCAACCAAACCAGAGCATGGGGGGGGGGGGGGGTGGGTAGGGGGGACTCAGAAGGACTTGTGATAGCCCAGGGGTAATTAATCAGGTGCCTTCTTTAGGAGTTTGGGGAAGGATGGCAAAACAACATTGAGATGAAGAATGATGCTTTTGAGACTTACTTGTTTTAACAGTTTCAGGATTTTCCCCACTAAGAAAATGGAAAATTGGTCCTTGGGGCCATTTTGAATAGCAATGATTTTTGCATAATTCTCTTTTGCTGAGATTACTGTTGAGAAATTCTTCATATTTTGTAGTGATCTCATCACAAATAGGAATTTGCACGTTGTCAGAGAGATGTACCCTTGAAGTACAATTACACATGAAGAAATATAGAAGCATCAGTGAGAGCTTGAAATATAGCCATCACTACATGGAAAGTCAGAGATACATGTGCAGAATAGAGTTGGTAAATTCTTTACTCATAGAGAAATGTCTAAATGAGGTGTTTTCAAACTAAGCCTTCAGGTTCTATTAAATATGAGAATTCTATTGTCTGTCTAGTTTTAAGGAATTGTTTTCTGTCACTTCTTGCTCAGAGCTCTCTGTCCCTACACCCTCCTGCTAGCAAACTGAAACTGAACTATTCACTTTGTTTTGAGATTTTGCTTTTTTACTTACCGAGAATCCTATTACCCACTGTTGGTATAGTGAGCAAATAACCAGTCAAAATTGCAAAGACAATACTAAAAAAAAAAAAGGCTTAGCTATTCTCCGAAACTTTATCTAATTGAAATAATGTATGGCACAACTTAAAGTTCGCTAAGGTAGCTGCAGTCAAAGATTTTTTGCTAAGCATGGCTGACACACGAATGTTTAATGGAGTAGATTTTATTTTGTTTGTCAGAAATGTGTGTCTTGCTCCAACCAAAGGCTCAAAGGATTTCCAGGATGTAGCCATGTGACTAAATGTTGTTCTCTGTCTAATACCTAAGTGATTCTCAGTGCCTTTTTTTGTTTTGTTTTCAATCCACTTTCAGCTTGTGTATTTTTGCCAACACAGAAGTTGCTAGCAACTCTGAATGCCCAAATTTTAATTTAGTTCAAATGCGAAACAACTGTTAATAATTACTTTTGGATTTGAGGAATTTAGCAGATTGTTTTAATGATCTGTGCTAATTTACCCAGTTTGAAAATTAGTATGTTTCATTTTGCAAAACCCTAAAGAAGGCAGTAAAGTTAATTGTAAGCATGTTAGATTTTCATGTATACTCTTTTTTTTTTTTTAATGCATTGGAAATTGGAAATGAGAATAAATTTCTTATTACAAAATATTTCTATGATATACCATTCTTCTTACCAAGACGTCCTTATTAAGGATGCAATTATGTGTGAGTTATGTCTGTAATAAATATTTTATTTCACAGCTTGAACAAGAAGGTGTTAGGATGATCATCAAATGCAACCATAATCAGTGAAGTACTCAATTATATTTTCATATAAACAATCTTCAGTAGAACAAGAAGAATTTACTAAACCACAATTTCCTTGTAACTGTTACAAGTTATTAAAAATAGATATTTAAAATACATTGTCTTTCTTATGTAATGTATGCTTATAAGTTTGCTATTCTGATGGTAATACTGCATTTGATAAATTCAATTTGCTATAACTACTACATTGCTTGCAAAAATATTGCCCTAGCCAGATAGTTGATGTTTTTAAAAGCCTATTTCAGAGGCATGTAGAAGATTTGTTGGAGCACTGAGGGGAGGTACATAAGTACTTTCCATGCACATTCACTTTTCCATCCATGCTCAGAAGCAGCCAAGAACCAGCTTATATCTTAAACCAAGTTTCTGTCTTGATCTGATTTATTGTGGCTTACGTAACACTTATGCTAGTTTCAAATGTGGACTTGAGCCCATATACTGAGGGAGCTGGGCTTGTTCAGCCTGGAGAAAGGGAGTCTCAGGGTGACCTTGCTGCTCTCAACAACTGCCTGCAAAGATAGTGGGGCCAGGTGAGGTTTAGTCACTTCTCCCTGGCTACCAGCGACAGGCTGAGATGACACAGCCTCAAGCTGTGCCAGGGGCAGTTCAGGCTGCACAGCAGAAGAAATCTCATCGTGGAAGAGGCTGTTAAACATTGAAAGAGACTGCCCATGGAGTTAGAGTCATAATATTGGAGGTGTTCTAGGAACAGCTGGGTGTGGCACTCAGTGCCCTGGTGTGGTTGACAAAGATGGTGGTGGGTCAAAGCTTGGACTCAATGATCTTAGAGGTCTTTTCCAACCTAAATGATTCTTTGATTCTGTGACAAGAAGTTTCCCAACCAGCCATTAAGGCATGTCTTGGGAGATTTCTGCTGGTGAGTGGGCGAAGAGGTTTATGGTATGGTATTACTACTGTAGTAACTTTGTAACCTTCCCATCCTTTTAAAATTTTGTGAGGGAACAACAATGGAATTTAAAGTGATGAAAAAATTTTAATGTACTTTTTAATGTGATTTCTAGCATCCTTGCAATATTTTTCCGCATGCAAATGATGCGTGCCATCTAATCTTCTGGCAATAACAAGACACAACAATTTATCTTCTAACACTACCATCTAACACAATTATTGATGCTTATAGCATGTTATTTTCAAATAAGATTATTCTGTTAAATTAGTTTCAGAGTAGGTGAGCTTTTGTCCCCTTTTCACTGTCAAGCCTACTTGTCATCCATGTGAATGAAACTCAAAGAAAAGCTTTCAAAACACTTCTCAAAAAGGCTATTATTTTTTCTTTGTACATTCTTATGGCATTCAGTGTTTGAATCAGCAGTTATAAGTCACTGGGCTCAAGACTTAAGTGACCACTAAAGACTTAAGTGACCACTAAAAGTTGTTCAAGTGTTCAGATGAAGACATGAAAAAACAGATTCACTAGATACTTGAGAAATATTCCATGTAAATTTTCAGAATAAATGTTTACAATGGCCTTTGCATACTGTCCTTCTAAATTTCAAAATGGCACCAATTCAGTTCAAAAAGTGTTTTGCCATGTGGCAAAGTCATAGAGTTGGTGTTTGTTGATGTAAAGGAGAAAACTGACTTTTTCCTTCTTGTTTGAAAGGAAAAGTTGGTTTACATTAGACTGGTCTAAAAATCATCATCCATAAATTATTTTCCAATTTATAAAATTGTACATTATAGTTCTTGTGGAAGTTTTCCTGGTGAAGCCCACATAAGGTCAAGTGTTTTAATAATCCTTGTGAAATATATCTATAGGTTATGAACATAGAGTTCTTTTCCAACTGGTCTTGCTTGTAGCTCAACCTATGGCTCTTAAATGGATTATTTTCTGTATTTAATCATGAACAATAATTAGGCAATTGTTATATATTTCCTTTATCTTATGAGGATATGATGATTCTACAGTGTCAGTACAAGTTTTAACAACAGTTAATAACTGTGCCAATAGTAAAGTTGCTTCTGCAGTAAAAAAGAGGTAGATCTCCTAGTGAGCAGATGCTGCTTTATTTCCTAATTGTGCAGTCTCAGTTCCTGCCGAGGTAAACTTTAAGAACCCTAAATAATTAATCTGTCTCCAGTAACGTCATATAAAGGCAAGGATACTCTGTGGTCTCAGCAGTGCCAACACCTTCAAAGCAGTGTTTGTCTTGGGTTTCACAATATAGGTATTCAGCTATGCTGAAGTCTGGTATTTTGTGCCTGTCACCTGTCCCTGTGTTACCACAAAGCTGCTTGGGCAGCTGTGTGCTGAAACAGATTGGAAAAGTGATTCATCTTCTTTTTCTGTGAGAGGTAGAAAAAGGAGGAAAGGAAATTACCAAGAGATGGTCTAATGTTTTATATCATAAACCATAGTTCAAATTTTTCTGTAGGCATGCAGAGAGATTGCTTGCTGGTTATAACCTCCGTTTGACAAAAGTGATGCAAGTTACAATTTTTAAAGCATCATTCAGAAGCATTTTGCAATTATGTCTAGAATTGAATATATGAAGTTAAAAACTGATTAAATGCTGGGAACCTATTTCTCTGGATACAAAACTGTAATTGTAACTCTGCTGCAGCCGTTTAATTCTAAAGCTGCTTTTAACCAAAACTGACAGAAAACTGTTTTCAGTCGTGGAACAGTACCAGCAAAAGTAAAAGTCGATTAAACCCTTTGAAGCTTTGTAGTGCTCATAAAAAAATGTTAATACCCTATGTACCACCAATTAGCACTTGCTTTTATAAGGTGAAAAAAAATCCATTGTTACATAGAGATCTTTCTAAGTTCAGTATCTCAGGCTGTGTTTTCATAGCCGTTAGTAACTGATCCGTACCCTACAGGATTACCCATAAATACAAATGTGTGTCAAGAAAAGGTGAAACTCTTTTGTTTGTTTCTGTTCAAATTTTTCAACCCGTGTTACAAGGAATTTCTACCACTTTATCATTGCATACATCACAACAGTACAGTCAGCATGTAGAAGATTAGAGACACACATTGAATTGAAAGCAGGAGGTTAAAAATACTAGCCTAAAGCATTTCTAGCCCAAAAATGAGAATCTCTCAGTTTGCAGAGTCAGATGCTTAGCAGAAGTCGACATCAAACAGGAAGCTCTGAGAGTGCTGTATGAAATGTAAGAGAGAAAAACAGCTTTTGGCTGCTGCTGTGGAGGACACGTTGGTTGTGAAGGCAAGCTCTGTCAGTGCTTGCCCATGTATTTCTTGGGTATTTCAATAGTTTGCCATGACCTGCTATATGTATTTGCCTGTTGATCCCACTTCAGAAAGCAAGTTGCAGTCATGCCTTTTTCCAGCAAATTTCCACTGATACTTATATTCTGTGAAAAATTGAGAAGTTGCTACCTGCAGTAATGTTCTCCATCCTGGATAACTAGAATAAGAGACCAAATGGTGCATTCTGTAAGTTTCTCTAACAGAGCAGGCACTTCAGATCTACAGAATCTCTGGAAAATTAAGATAGTATTTTATATTTTATAAAGAGATTTAATTGTGTGCAATGGATGATTTGGATTCAAACTAAGAAATGTGAGAAGGCTCTCAAAAAAAATATTGTCAGCTAGCTGATTGTTTTTTTCACAGCTTTGTACAACTTTCTGATTTTTCAGCAAGCTTTTTGTCAGACTGACTTCTCAAGAAGTCTCTTCAGCCATTTTATTGACACCTAGTAGTTCTTTCTCATCCACTTCAGTGTTTTGCTGTTATTCAAGAGCCTTTCCTTGGCAAGGAATACTAATTCAAACAACTCAATTTTTCTGTGAATATATAAGAACTCATGCAAATATAAATATCTTGTCAAGATTTATCATATTATCATTTGAGGAAGCAGATGTATTCCCTGTAACTCAGACTATATCCTCTTGCCTTTATTATTAATTTTCTGAGGAAGCTTTCTTTTCTTATTTTTTTTCTCCATTTTTTTAACAGGTCTGTGAAAACAAATAGCATATCTAGTTCTCTGTTCAAGTGTTACAAAACATTATTAATCTGTAAATATCCCTGAATAAATTTATTTAATTATGGGCTTGCTTTTCTCTTTCCTATGCTTATGTAACTAATTCCCAGGGTTTTCACACTCATATTTCACAATTTGCAGTGTGCCTCATCACTTTATTAACATAAACATTCAAAAGGTTTATGTTCTCCTTGTCATACTTTACAAGGGGCACATGCAGAAGGAAATAACTGGTATATATACTGAAAAGGTAAATTAGAACAGAGGTAATGTGTTAGCTTATTTCTCTCTCTCTGGCAATTAGGAAAACTTTTTGCAATATGTCCAAATCCCACGTGTCCTTCCTACTCCCTACTTGAAGGCAAAGAAAAGCTTATCTCCGCTCTTGTTCTGTCAGGAACAGTGGTGGTGGAGCTTCATGATGTGGCTGAGTTACAAGTCACTTCTTAGCCTTCTGAGGGCACTGACAGTGAAAACTGTGCGGGGATGAAAGCAATATGTTTATTTTTGCCTTGTTTTGAGATTGCTGTTTGCAAAACATCTCCAGAAATTTTATGTTTATGTGCCTCTGCTTCCATCTTTGCTTTCTTTCAAAATCTCTGTGAAAAATGCCATTCAAATAGAAAAGTTAAAGGTATGAATAATAAAATAGTCTGTGACAGAAGAGTTTCTAACATATTTTTTTAACAAGTTTAGCTTCCAGACTGCTGTGGCACTAGTGCCACAGTTCAGGTGCAACTTGTTGAAAAAAAAAAGATCATTCAGACGGCAATGAAGAAATTGCTAAAGGGGAGAAATGGCACAGAGAACTGAGATCTAGCAAGAAGAAAGAGGAGGAACAGAGAACATCTCAGTAGAAGGGACAGACAGAGGGGAAGGACATGAAATTTTAAATATTTAGAGGCTTAAGGGACAACACCCACAAAAATCATAATGCTGCAGATCAAGAAAAAGTAAGTGAAGAGATTGAAATTTTGTTTACATAGGTGGGAAGGGAAAGTAAGTCAAAAACTGAAAGAAGGATGAAAGAACACATAGATTTCATTATTACAGGTATTTTTATAAATTATAATATAGTTCGTCCTTTTCAAATGTGGCATAAGATTTGTATAGTCAGGTTCAGACCAAAAGATGCTGGCATTTCTCTTTAAAGTGTTCTTTGAATATTATACCCTACTTCATTTTGTGAGGGGGAAAAAGGAATGTTGTTGCTACCTTGCCTTACAACAGTGGGCTAGGCAGCAACCAGATTGGTCATGGGTTTGCTTTGAACATCCTTATGGGAGAAACACAGTTGATCAAATGTGCTAAAAAATACAACCAGAGGGAAGAAAAAGCAGAGAATTGAACAAAGAAAATGTTGGCTCTGAAATCAGATTACATCAATTCCAATGCATGCAGAAGTAACCTATGTTTTGCATTGACTCTTGTATAAAAATTGGAGATACTGTTTTATTCTTCCCTTCCCATGCATTTTATAATATTTCTTTATTTTATATAGGTGCTGCACTCTTTCAGCTGTCTCTCTAGGAAATGCTGTTCTTTTCCATTTATTTATGTTGTTTCATGACTTCTTATCCTACTTGAGGGGAAAAAAAAAAGAATCCAAAAAACCCCAAACCCCCCCCCCAAAAGTACCCAAACAACTGACCAAAAACCTGCAAACCTAAGGAACAAAAACACCCCACTCAAAAATATATTTTTAAACAATCTTGTCATCATGAAAAGTGCTCTTCGTTTTAGACTGCCATAACTTTTGACCCTGGCTAGTAACACTATACTTTTATCTTATCTTGTCAGAGCTGGAGTAAGATTTGGTAAATACATAGAGGTAATCTTTATGCAGCCAGTATTTAATGATGATTCCAGGGTTGCTTGGAACAAGAAAGATTCCAAAGAAATTGTCATCCTTTGTAGGAAAATACTTTCTAAATAGTTCTGTACGCTACTTTTTATTAGATTAAGTGTGTAATCAGAAAACTTCTTCGATCCAAAACTCTGAGTGCTTTGAAGTCACAATTCAAAGGGAAAGTTATCTGATTGTTTTAGAAATGAGTAGTAAAATACTGGTAGAAATGCTGGTTCAAGGACAGAGCATGGATTGTGGACTGTCTCTTCATCTGAGCTCCGTGTATATCTCTAGGACATGGCAACGTTCTTCTACTGTTAATGAATTTAAAGTAAGGTTACACAAACTGCTTACTTTGGATCTATGAACAGTAGAATTCAGTTGCAGTTCCCTAGAAAGAACACATACTTTTATTAGATTTCAACAAATCTTATAAAGCATGCAAAAGCTGAACAGAGTTTAGTTTAAGAACTGTCTTTTTAAGTATATCTACACATTTATAGGTGTTATTTCTGATAGTTGAATAAACATTTGTCTAGAACTTTAAAAATATGTTGTTAATCAGTCCATTTCACTACTTGTTTATTACCTACTTCTAAACCCAATACTGATCTTGTTCACAGTATAGGTCCCCAGGCTCAAGTGAAAGAAAAAAAAACCCTGTTAATTTTGAACCTGTTGATCCCTGTTCAAACACAAAACTAATGCAAAGAAAAAAGTACATCACTCCCATCACATTTACCATTCCAGGTATTCATAATATCCCAGAAATCAGCTGTGGTAAGTAAGTTAGGTTTATGTTATTGCAAAAATATGTAACTAATTGGAAGATTAAAAAAAAAAAAAAACAAAAAACAAACAATAACTAAAAAAACAAGTATGTATTTTGCTTACTAATATATGTTTAAGTTTAGGTGCAAATATACTGTCCATCATTAGTTATGCATTAATTTTAATCTCTTATTTCAGTTCTGTGAATCTTTTGATCAGGATACAACTCTGCAGGGATTGCCAGCCATCCTGTCCCATCAGATGGTTCATCCACCTTTTTTTTTCCTTCTTGGATGGCAATCACAGGATGCAAATGGCAAGTTCTTGAAAGATATTTTCTGACATTTGGCTCTTGATGGGCTCCTTAGGCAGTTGAGCTTGACGTGCTGGAAGAACTTCTGAGCTATTCTCATAACGAAGTGACTTCTTGGCCTTTTAAATGTGTTCTCTCCAAGTGCCCTTTGGAAGTGAAATGATCTGCATGTTATATATTGCCAGAGAGCCCAAAGATGCAGATTGTTATACAGCTGGGAGCTGGAAATGTTCAGTGTAAATTGAATATGCTGCACATCCACAAAGCATCTGGACTGTTGGACTCTAGTGATGGTTGCTGTGTTTCACATCAGCATGTGAAAACCTCAAAAGCACAAGTTGTACCAAATAATTTCACAAATTATTGGAATAACAAGGCTCAAAGTAAAGGCAAGAGAAGGCTTAGGCATTTTTAGTTTAAGTTGGAAATTAATATTTTCTTGATATGTGAGCTTTGTCTGTATGTTAATTTTTCTTTTTTTGGTATGCATTCTTGGGCTGTAGTCTGTATGAAAAGTACATTACTAGGGTTGCTATATAGCTTAGTGGGATTTCAGGCACCCTGAATGAGAATGTTTATCTGTAAGTACAACTCAACTACTTTTTTGTTGATGTTTGTTTGATTGTTTGGGGTATTTTTGTTGTTGTATTTCTTTTTTGGGCATGGAGATTCAGCTTCAAGTTTCAGGACTGCAAAATATGTGCCAGCCTAGTATTAAAACACAGGTCACAGAATATTTTGTATTTGAAGGGACCCAAAGGGTCATCAAGTGGAATTTTTAGTGAATGGTCTATAAGGGAATTGAACCCACAACCTATTTGTTATTAACAGAAGCTTGTAACCAACTTAGCCAATCTCAGGTGCTGTTGTGTTAACTTTCGTAACAGGAAACCTAAATATAGAAAGCATCTCTTTTTGTCAATAGAATTAAATCATTGTTGCCTAACCACAAGTGGACTTGACACTTCCTTGTAGATAATTGCTTTCTGTTTTTTGTCACTGATCATTGTATTAGATAATCAATATTGTTGTCTTGATAAGTATTTGACAGGAAAAAAAAGAAATAAAAAGTTAAAACTTGAAGTTTAGGTATCACATTTAAAACAAAAAAAAAAGAAAAAATATAGGAAAACACCCCAAATCATATCTCAGTTGAACAACCATTTTCTAAGGTTATTTTCATTTTTTTTTCAAACATTTTTCTGCATAAATCAAACCTGATTATAGCTAAAAACTGGAAAGCTCAAAGAAATAATTTCTATTTCAATAAGCATATAAAATTGGAATATTTTTATATCTGCTTGAGTTCTATTTGAAGAAAAAAACCTTAATTGAAAAGACTGCATATGGCTGGATTCTTTGAATTCCTTTAGCAATAAAAAGTATTTTAATCTTCCAAACAGCAACAGTACAATGATGTTAGAATGCCTTCTTGTTAAGAGGAGCTTGTTTTTTATTGCTGCAAGTGAAAAAACATGAAATACCAGAATACATTAGGAGGAGTGAGACCATTTTCTAAATGTCTTTTTTCCTCTTCTTACTATAATGTTAGCATTTAAAGATGTGAAAACCTGAAGTAGGAACTTGCTATTTTTGTCACTTCTGAACAATAGAATTTCTGCTTAATAACAAAAAAAAAGCTTTTCATAATTTAAACTCTTAAAAGATTACAGTTGGATATTTCTCTAATCAAATGCATAAAACACTCCTCAGAATCAGCTGATATATGTAGAGATTAAATTTCTTTCTCTTCTTTGCTTTGTTTTATTACTTTATTTGTATCTATATTTTATTCTTGATATTTAATATTTGCTTAAAGGGGTTTTTTTTGTTTTGTTTTTGTCTTGTATCTTTACAGCTACAGAATTCCAAAATAGCTCATCTTCTCATCCTGTGTGTAGAAAATTAAAAAGTTAGTAGATACAATTAATTTGGACATAAGAAACTTTGGTGGTTCCCTGAGAGAAGAAAAATTTACTTTCCTTGCAGTGAATGAGTTACACTTCAATATATTTTCAGATACAACTTGCAGGGCAATGTTCTGGAATATGCCACTGCAAAACATGTAGCAATCTTACCATCTTCCCCATTCTTTTAGGAGAATTCAGCAAACTACTTTCTTAAACCAAGAGATAGATTTGGATTGAGGAGTGTGTAGGTCATGCTCTGAAATATTGGGGGGAATGGTCCTGTGTTGAAGAAAGGCCAAGAAAGGGAAATAAAGAAAAGTGTAGCTAGAAATTTCTCTGTGGGGCTTCGTTTTGGAGCACATGTGTGGTTCTTCTGTTTCCTTTGGAGCTAATCCTGGTTTGAGACTGGATTGTCTGTGAGGAGCCCAGTGGAATTGCTGTGTCGTACAAATGGGTTGGCATTAAGGCTTGCAGGGTGCTCAGTGCAGCAGAAATATTGTAGCAAAACCTATAAATTCCTTTGAACACTATAATACAAATCACCTAAGCTTTCTGCTTCTGCAGTATTTGGTTGGGTTTTGGGTGAATTGTTTGGATTTTTTTTTTCTTTCACTAAAAGCTTTTGCATCTAGGAATGAATAAGCATGAATTTCATCAAAATAATCTCTTAAGAACCAGTGACCTTAATTCTTCATCTTGAGCGCAGTGCATTTAGAAGCAGAAAAGAGAGACTCCTTTCCTTGTGTCTCTTCCTTTTGAGGTGAACATTGGCTTGATTAGAGTATCTAGGTTGCAGCAGTTTAGTAACTGGGATTACTATGAGGTGAGGATATGGGCGACAACTTACCACTTCAGAACAGCAGAGTATGTTGATGGTGATCTTTTTTTTTTTTCTGTAACCTAATGTGAGTTTTGGGGATTTTAATAATCCAGATTTGTGAGAAGAAAACTAAAGTAAAGCCCAGCAAGTCTGCTCTATCATTTAGTAAGTAAGTACTGCTACACTGTTAAACAACCAGAAACAAGCTGTGGAAGATACCTGCTGAGTGGAGTTTCCCCTCTTCCCCAAAACAAGGTGCATGCTTCTTCACTGAAGTATAAAATCCTAGAGAAAAGGTTGTGTTTAAACAGACACAGATTGGTTGCACATCAGTTTGCTGGAGAGAGTATAGTGAGTTTACTAAGCCATTTGAATGCTAGACCATTGTAAAAAATATAGGATTCTTTTAAGTAAAAGTAATCATCAAAGTTATGTCCATTATAAAATTCTGTTCTCTGCATGAGCACAAATTTCTGTCTCAACAAACTTTGCTTTGAAATTCACCTCAGTTATATTTACAAGTAAACAACCAACAGCTATTCTCTCTCTGCCTGAAATAAGATGATTCCACTTGGTTGAAAGTTTATAAGCCTCAGCTGGGAACTTTCATTGCTGGACTCTTACTATTGCCCATCACGGGTTTCCTTACATTTCTTTCTTCTTTTTCAGAGTGGTAGGAATTTAAATAAATGGCATTTTCACATCTAATGCATATATGACAGCATTTGAGGCATCAACACACTTTTTATGATTTCATACTGCTTTTTAAATTTAGTCTTATTAAAATTTTGCCAATTGTTCCTTTTGTTTGCCAGGCTGAGAAAGAGCTATTTTCATACAAATAGCAGAACCTTGAAAAGCTGACTTCTTTGACATAATATAGTAGGGAAAGAAAGTTTTGTAGATGGAATTTGTTTATTTGCTGCAAAGTCTAAAGGCTGTCCTTGAAAATTACTAGCTATTAAAGAACCACCATGATTTGAATTGATATTGCCATTAAATAGCTTCCCATAAGAAGATTGCCCTGTTTAAAGGAATAGGTGACACCAGAACCAGTTTTCAGTAGTGCTTTGCCAGTCTTCCAGAGTAGTACCAATATTGAGCAATTAGGAGTGCTTCCTTCTCTTTTACATTGTTTTTTCTTCATGGGTGTTGACACTGGATTTCTTACATTGACTTAATGTAGAAGAAGATTATGACCTTATTTCTAGATTGTAAAAAAAAAAAAAAAAAAAAAAAAAAAAGGATATACATAAGGATATACATATTAAAAAAAAAAAAACTACAGTAATATTCAGAGTAAAAGCAGCTGCTGAGCTGCTGTTCCTGTCTGTAAGAAATATATTTTCTTGGCTGGCAGCACTGTTTTAAAGAAAATAGGAGGGCATGAAGTACTGCCTTAATGCCAGTTGAAGCTACCTGTGCTTTACCAAGGTGTACAGAGGAATATTTCTGCAGGTCAGAGAACCTGTACTGGAAGAAAGGCAGCATGAGTGGCACCTAAAGGCTGATACTGTAGCCTCAGAATAATATTGTGTTCTCAGAATAATCTGGGCAATGCAAGGACACTCTCTGCTGTTGGTGAGGGTGGTTAAGGGATAGATTATATTTGGAACAGACATACAGAGTAACACCTGGCTCTCATCCCTGCTTCAGGGTGCAGTCCAACAACATGCCATTCTTGGTAGAGTTCCTGTCAAAACCCAAAGTTTAGCTCTGAATCCTGAATCCAGCTGATTTCTCCACTGACATATGTTGACAAAGATTGGTGGTGTTACGGTTTTCTCTCTATCTAACATTACCTGTTACATAGCTACATACATCAGACTCATTTCCTCCTTGCACATTCTTAGTGCTTAGGTTTCTGTTCATGAATGCTGCTAATTAAACAGCAGCAGAACAAATCAGGTATTAATACAGGAATTAATGAGTGAGTTTAATTACTCTGGCGACTTAGAAATTTAGCTGAGCAATCAGTGGATTTCAGACCATTTTCAGATGACAGGGAAAAAGGTGATATTTTCTGGCTTGAAAAATCTTCAGTCCGTGAGTCCGTCACTGCTTTATAAGAAGGAAAAGGATAGATTTTTATTCGGACTCTTGGCTTAGTTTTGGGTAGAATCCAACTTGCCTAAAGTTACCTGTTTAGGTATTGGATGTTTAATCTGAATTAACCAGTGGCCTTTTTCCCATGATCCTGGGGATAAGCTCCTGCAAACAGTGATTCACATCAGAGTAAAATAAATAGTTAAGTTACATGGTATCAATAGCCCTCTACAGGGTATTCCTTATATCTCTGGGAAGTTAAGCCATAGGGATATTTCTGATGGAAAAAAAAGTTGAGTGCTTTTTAGAATTGATGCAGTTAAAATGTTTGTATCATTGGAGTGGTATTATTCCTCCAGAATGCAGTTAATTTAAAAGTTACCCATACTGGCACCTTTTTTGGCAAGGAAAACAAAAGACATAATGAGTTCTGTTGGTTATTCTGCATTGGTATTTTGTTATACTAATGTAAGACTGAGCTCAGCCTTGAGGGTTTTCACTCTCTCTTTGACATTCCTTTTGCTGCATTTAGAAAAATAGCTGAGTTTTCTGTTCCATTTTTTGTAATGTCAGCAAGATGCATAATTTCTGTAATAACATTGTTAGCTGGTAATAAATCAGGACCTTACTTGACTTATGAACTCCATGAAGATGATCACAGAATTTTGTCTGTTAAAGTCTTTATTAAGTAATTTAAAATTTTATCCCTGGGAGAGCCATTGCTTGGGCTGATGGTGTGCTAGTATTATGTTGCCTTCCAGAGGCAGAAAATATCTAAGGTAATGCTGCTAAAGATCTTAATTGTCTCAATACATCCTGGTGTTCTTTAATGCCTCTAAATTAATTATGCAATTTAATATTGTTATTAAGTCTTGAATTGCATTTCTTCAGCAGAAACATAAAGTTAATCTGATTGTGTACCATAGGAATGGAAGTACCTGTGGTTTTAGGGATTGTTCCCCAACGTTGCAATTACTCAGTGAATTTCTAGAACAGAAGGTTCATAAAACATTTAAGTGGTATGTTCCTGGAGGCCACTGAATATGTAACTTTAAAAATCAAAAGCCACAGTTACAGGATACTTCAGAAAGAGAGTATAAGAAATGCAGGCTATTGCCAGTAGCTTAGGTGCCTGTAGAAGTGGAAAAGATGACATTATTTTTAGGAAAAACACTGCTTCTCATCATCCAGGGAAAGGCAATAATAAAGTCAAACACAGCAGTCCCTGCCAATCTACCCAGACTACTTTTCATCTTACCTTTAGATTTGGATATTGGCTTAAAGATAGTTTAGTTTTTACAGAATCTGGCTAGGTACCTGAAAATTTTAGTATTGCTAGTAGGTAGCATTGGTTCACATGACTTTGGGATTAGTCTGGTATGCTTAAGCTTTCCTTGAAGATGAAAAGGGTTTTCCACTTCCATACTTCAGCCTGTATCAGAAAGAAAACAGATATGAAAACTCTCCCCAGTTTCTAAGGCATCTAATTTTTCTGAAATATTTTAAAAACTAAGTCACCTCCAGTCACATCATCTATCGGGAAAAGCCCATCATTTTCTTTGCTTTCCAAAGCAGCACTCTGAAAAGTGTATAATATACAGAAAAAACAGAATCATTATGCTTTAGGGAACATCACTTCTACTGCGAACATATAGAAACAACACTCTCTCTTTGATTAAATTGAAATACAGAAAGAAACATGCACAGGCAAAACCCAAATTAATTCCAGCCAGAAAATGTGGCTGGGGTTGCCATCAGTTCTCAAGAGAAATGTGTACATTTTGTTTAGGTGACAGCACTTCCATTACTATAATGACCTGCAAATTCACAGGATAGCAGAGCAGTGCTGCGTGGCAGGAGTGATTATAGTGAATCCGCCAGAAGTGCCTGCTCTTACCATACTGCCCGTGGAAGTCAAAGCCTACGTACAGCACACAGACCTGGTCTGCACTGATCCTCTGTCCTGCTTAGGGTATGGGTCATCCTGATGCTTTCACAGATACATCCCATTAGAACCTAATCTCCTGTAGTCCTGTACTGAGTTTATGTACTGTGGAGTCATTTACACTGTTTTCCTCATATTAACTCATCTGAGTAAATGTATATCAACAACAGATGTTGATCACTACTGCCCTTGGTAGTAATCAGTTCCAAGCTTTTCCTAATGCTCAGAATTAAATAAATCCCAAGCAAAGCTAAACCTGTATTATCTGAGCAGAAGAGTAAAACTGTGATAGCAAAGCCACTGGGTTATTTTCCCTGGGCTCTCTAGTTTTAGTAAAGTGTTGGGATGATACAATATACTTTGTAATTTTGAGGATCTGATTTGTTGTTTAAGTTTTGAATTTAATGACAGTGTGGCATGACACAAGAGCCTTGTGTCAGGGATTTTATCTTTCCACATATCATTCCTGTCTTTTGGTTTGGTTTTTTTTTTGCTTCCTCATCCCTTCTCCTCACCAGGCAAAAGCTGTTTAGCTTTTTATTTTGTATAAACTAACAAAAAAAAAAACAAAGAAAAATTCAAGATATTGATAGAGAAAGAAATTATTGAGCTGCTTTTTCCAGTACTGAAGTTCTGTATATTAATTCAGCACAAAATTAATTACAGATCTTTAACTTAGCTGCACAGAGAGCCGTTCTGCAAGTGATCTTAAGAGCTTGACAAGTTTTCAGACATGAGCAAAGGCATGTTACAGTCCCAAAACATGCTTACAGTATTCTCCCATAGGAGGTCAGGACTGTTTCCCCACAGTGAAGCTTTCTCTGGGTTTTTGCTCCTTCAGGTGGCACAGGGGGACAGGGGTTGTGGTCACTCGGTGGTAGCTCCTCTCTGCCACCCCTTTCTCAGGCTGCTCCCTGTTCTAGCCTGAGACATCCACAGGCTGGATGTTCTTCAGGATGAGCCTGCTCCAGGCTGGGCTCTCCATGGGCCACACATCCCACAGGGCACTGCCAGTGCAGTACCCTGTGCTGGTTGCCTTGGAGCCAGCTGGAACAGGTTGCACCTGGCATGAGGCATCCCCTCCCTCTTTTCACAGAGGGCCCTGCAGCACTGACATGGGATGGGATGCCCAGAGCAGAGGTGAATCCAAGGCTTCTTAGCCGATTTTCTTTTATTGTTTCCGGTGACATTTGCTCTGGAGGTTGTGTCAGTGCTGCCGTCTTTGCTGCTGTCCCTGGGGCATGCAGGGCTGTCTTCTTGACCTTCCCAGGGACCACCTGGGTGCCTGGGAGTAGCCCCAGGAGATAGCACGGACATCTGCAGCACAGTGTCCCAGAGTCCTGCCCCCAGGTAGGGGAAGGCACCTGCTCCACAAGAGCTCCTGTTGAGGCAGGAGAAGGGCAGGTGACCCCATGCCAGGCTGTTGGCTGCAGTGTGGATGCAAAAGAGTGGATTTTGGTTGGTGGGTATCGGAGATTATTGTATCTCTTGCCAACACCTTATCTCTTTTTATTTTTTTGCTTATAAACATCATTAATCTCATAATTTCTCATGAGATGTTTCATTAAGACATTTGTTGGGTAGTTTTGTGTATCTTTGATACAAAATGGAGTTTAGAAAGAAGTTAATGATTACTTGGATTTCCCTGTACTTCTTGGCAGGCATAGTTAGGAAAGGCCAAATTATGGGACATTTCCTACCTGGGTATTCCAGTGAACAAGCTGCACATTTCCATTAGTAGACTCACAATCCCTTTTCAGCAAAGTCCATCTGCTTCCACCTGATAAAGCAGCATATTACTCACTGCACATTCAGCTGCCTCATGATAATTCAAAGTTGTATTTGTGCTTTCCCACTTTCTTAGATTTAGCACACCAGACATATCTTGTGTACATAAGTCACACCCAAACATTTCCTCAAATGCTGAAAAGTCTACTGTTTTGTGAAACTTTTTTTTTGGTGTGTTTAGAATAATCAGTTACAGTAAAAAAAAACACCTGGGGGTGAGTTTATTAGTTGCAGAGATGGGTGGAGAAAAGGCTATCAATACAGGAGTCATGAATATCTTGAGATTTCTGAGTAACTGTTAAAGTGAAACTGTGAAAGAAATGGAGCAGTATGTTTGCTTGGGACACCTTTTTCAGATAAGGCTGTCTTCCACAAGAAAGGGGTACGGTGTTTTTCCATGCATATAGTGGAGGTTAATCTCACTCTAAGTGGCTGGATGGATCAGAATATTTATAGACTAAGCAGTGGATGGAAGGGATTGGTGAAAACAGCTAAGGATACCAACATGTGATCATGAGAAATGAACAATCAGGAAGGGATTCATCAAACAGATTTAGATGTGCTGCATAGTGGATGGTGAAGATGAGAGCCTCCTAAAGGTTACTTTATCTCATGCTAGGGCCAACAGCTAAAACACATCAGCTCTGTTGAATTGTTCTTTGGTGTGATAACATTTTTTGTGTTGACTGTGCAGCCTGTACAGCTCAGGGATAGGTGCCTGTAACTGCAAAGATAAATTATTAATGCTGATAACTGTATACTAAATAGTGAGCTTCCTGTGTTGGTCTGTTTAACCATTATTATCTCTTAGTGTCATATAAAATTATACATAACATTTAGATGATTCCAGTGTGCAAAATAATAATCTCTGTCAGAGACACTAGTAGTCAGGTATCAGTAAACACCTAAAAGAGCAACAATCTAAGAGATAGTCTAGTTACTTTGCAAATTTTAAAAAGCTTTTGTGGTTATATGCCGGATAGAAAACGTAAGTAATAGAGCAATTAGACTGAAGTATTCTTCTACTGGTTTTTTTGCTAATGTTTTCCTTTTTCCTAGCTGCTTGTTCTACTGATTAGTCAGACACTGTAGTGCACTTCTGAGATGCTTTGTATGTGAACCAAACTGAGTTGAACGCCTTTATGCTGAGCAATCCTGAGTATTTCCATAATAGGCAACCAGCTTTGACAATAAAACACTGAAGTCACTATTCTAGAGTGGAAAAAAAAGTGATATGTTTAGATTGAACAATTTTTGATCTATGAGACTACCAAACTAGAATCATATCTGAAATGTTTGGATTTTGTTTTTCCATTCTCCTCAGATCTTCAAACTAACATAAAGGCTTCTAGTTCTTCAGAAGCTGAAATAGAGTTGGCTGAGACAGTGCTGTGAATTGACACGTCTTTACCAAGAACATGGTCCTAAATCAGGATGTTCATAATTGGTTTTTTATCTCTGTTAAACTAAATTAAAGGAGCATAAAATTATTATTTTTAGCCATCCTGAATAAATAAAAGTAGACCAAGCTGGATGAATTTGTGTGATACTGAATTTGTCCCAGCAAAGAAATTCTGTTTTGATCTACATCTTGCATGTTTTTCTGTTGTTATGAGTGGGGAGGGACTTTTCAAGTGTACAAATATTGCAGTTGCAATCTTTTACCATCCACCTTTGATATTGTCTTGGTCCAGAATGATCCTAATTTACTTATAATGAGATCCACTGAAAGAAATGCAAGGCAGAGATGCTTCCTCCAGCTTGTAGACTTTATGTCTGAAGCTTAAGAATCAAAATATTTTCTGCTTTTTAAAGTCCATTGAAAATAGAAATTGCCCTTTTGCTGAGTTGTTTTTTTTTCTTTTTGGCATCAAGATCATATTCATTATTATTGATGTTCATTCAATGATTAAAATGCTTTTTTTCTATTTAGGTACCTCTATAGGCATTTTTGAGGTTGACAAAGGTGATCTGAAGAAGTGTTGATTTTTTATTATGTTATTTCAGCAAGAAAATACAAACACATAACTAAGTCAGGTTTTTGAGACCTTTTTTGTCCTCACAGCAAGGCAGAAATTGAATATAATTCATTTAAAAGATCCCAACACAGGAGATCACCATTATCTCTCTTGATACACACTCATGTGAAATACTTACCTCATTATGTATAAAGTTATACCAGTCTGTGAAATTTATTTTTCATAGAGAGCAATCTACTTTGTGAAACATGGGAACTAATTTTCTCAGTGCAGAGTCAATGCATGCAAATTTGTCTTCTCAGGTAAACAGGGTAGAAATTACTATATCCATAGTTTTGCTTTCCACAAAAGTACTTCTCTTACTTGGACATTCTAGTCACTCATTTCTGACATTCTAGTCTCAAGTGAGGTTTTACCAGAGATAAATAAAAAGCTAAAAGCAGCATACAGGTATCTTCTTGTTTTAAGTAGGGATTCTCATGAATATAGGAATAGAATTGTACAAGTCATAAAGTATGATTTTTAAGTTCTGTACCTGGAACATTGAGTGCCTGCCAGTCCTGACCTCAGCTGCTGGTGTGTTTTTTGGTGTTTTTTTTTTTTTTTTTTAATTGAAATCACAGCTGTATTTGCGGTGCCACAAATTTCAGTCCTCTTCTTTTCATAGTATGCCCATGTGTGCAGAGCATTGCTGAAATTCTGAAATTCCTTTGCTGTGCTGCCTCCCAGACCCCACCCAAGCTAAAACCCTGCTAGGGCCAGTCTCACACTTTTATGACAGAGTTTGGGTGCCAATGCCTAGAAGCACCCCTCAAATTACATTTTCTAGCACAGATATAGTAAATGAGGTTAGAAGTGACTGATGATGGCTTAAAGAGGTCCAGAGTTCATGCTAGAATGGGGCTTTGGGAGGTTTGGTGACAGGGCTGTTCCACTGGAGCTTGATGTTCTGCACAGGCTGGATTGTCAGCTGGCCTTGGTCACTGTTCATAAAGAGTAGAGTGTAATAACTTTGTAGTTGAATATACAAACAGCACAAGCTTAATTGAGGAGACTTAGTTTAGTGTAAATTAAGGCAATGAATTCCAAAGGTCTGAGACACAACCTGCATTATTAGGCGGGTAAAACTGGATTCTTGGTAAGAATGGCATAAAACTAAAATGTAGTAGAAAATTATTGGATTTTTTTTTTTTTTAATTGAGGATAGCTTGAAAAGCTAACTTCATAATAAATTAGTTCTTCTGCTATCCTTAAACATAATAACTTGATAAGAGGGAAATTATTAAAATTCAAATTTTAATTGCCAGGCAAAAAAAGGATGCTGAGCTAACTAAAAAAAGGCTTCTCTTTTCAATTGTTTTGCAGTCTCAAAAGTTTGCAAGTTATTTTAAACTGATTTTGATCATGTAGCCAAGTTTCTAAAATTATTTTTCTGCATTGATAGTGTAAATGAGAAATCTTTTTCAACCTTTATATTTTCTGAATTAAAAATGGATGAATTAATTTTTAAACATTGAAGTTTTTTTTTTAAGAGACATTCACATTGTTTCATATTGCAAACACTGTGTAAGCACACCACTAATGATCTCTATGGACCTCAATTAATCAAAAATTGGTACATGCTGTGCAAATTGTAGTTTTCATACGTGAGTGAATCCTAAGTGTGTATGTAGATTCACTGCTGCATTGCTGGAATGAAGTACTAAAATCAGAACTGTTGTCTTGAGAAGTCTGTAATCATCCTTCCTGAGCCAAAAGATCTAGCTCTAGCACCAAAGGCTCCAGGAGATCCTTCCAGAGCTTTACAGAGTGAAAAGCCTTTCAGTTAGGAGAGGGTTAATGGTGCATATGATTTCCCTGCTCTTTGCCTCTCTCTGAGAGTTTTGCCTTCTTTGCCTCCTGACCCTTAGTGCAGCCACTCTTCCTTGTGTCGTGCTTCCTGTGCACTGTCAGTCTGGGAGCAGTGGTGGGAACAGAGCATTATAGCAGTGTAATGGCTGGCCAAGAAATGTCTTGGAAAATAAATGTTTCAGGAAGTGACTTTGGAGTGACAGTCCCTGATCTAAACATAGATCCTGGGCTGAGAGGGTCCATCTCAAAGCCTGCTCTTGTGAAAGGGTTGCCACACTGACCTGTGCAGCTAAGAATTGCTTTGCACTCCTTGTAAGTCAAATGATACAAATTCTGGCCATATTTAATCTGTTTTGTTTCCTTTCTGTTCATTCATTCAAATATAGTCTCTCTTGTGTTCATTTGGTTTAAGGGGTTGTTCAGATTGGCTTCCTCTCTGACTCTTTGCACTTCTTGACAGTACAGGGTTAGTGGAGGGAACAGCTTTCCTCCAGGAGAGTGTTTTACCAGAGGAGGGGGAGACCTTCATGGTTAAAGGCATATCAGAGCTGTGTTACAAATGCTGGGCTGGCATGTAGCAATGTACATGGGTAGTAAATGTGTATTTTCTACCCTTCTGAAAATTAACTGGAATATAGTATCGGCTTTTTTAGTAACCTCACTCTTGTTGTTGCTGTTGGGTTTTGGTGGTTTTTTTGTTTTTTGTTTGGTTTGGGTTGGGTTGGGGTTTTTGTTTGGTTTTTTTTTTTTTTTTTCCTCCCCTGAGAAACTGAGCATGCAACATAGTGAATATATTCCCTCTCTGGTCTGTTGCCTCCTATTTATAACACTTGGGAGTAAAATCCCTTGGCATTCTGGTAAAGGCTGAGACACTAAGAAACATCTTGATTAGATTCACTGTTCTGTGTTTAAGCAATTCAAAGGGGTCTGGAAGCCTTAGGCTGCAATGGCACACAATAAATGGGATAATAATTGCACATGGTTCTACTTGGCCCTAAGTATATGTAATGAAATGGAGCATGGTTGTCAGTCATTAACCTTTCTCCTGCACTTTGGAATTCAGACATTTACAAATTCTGCAGAGGAAAGTGTTTTGTTTAGGTTTTAATTAATAAGTTTTTTGCTTATTCTGTTACATATTTTGCATGAAAAATTATATTCCAGACCAACTTTCTAAAGTGGTTAGCTTGAAAGATTGCCTCATATGGGAAGGAAAAACAGACCTCAGTTCTTAATTCTGCCTTTGGGTTGACCTGCTCCTTGGTCCGAGTGGTTCCTCTTTTCTGGAGGTGCACATTTTCAAACACAATCTACACAAGTTTGCTTGCTGACACAGCTGCAGCCTTAAAATAAGCTCCCCAGGAAAGTGTTGGATCCCCCAGCATTGATCATTTTCAAGATTCTGCTGGACAGCTTGCTGAGTTATCTTGTCACCAGGTTTGGAAAAAAAAAAAAAAACATTTGAAAATACTGTGATTATATATAAACCTTTGGAGATAGGTGTGAGGAGCCCAAAGGCTTTTAAGTACCATGTTACTACCACTGCTCCAGATCTCTGTGTGATAAATGCATACTTGAGTTTTTCTATTTCCAACTAGGTCTCTCAGACTGAAAAAAAAGAACAAGAAAAACCAATATTATTTGGCAATAAAAAATATTAAAAGCTTTTGTCTTATCTTGCTCCAAATTAGGCCTTTTGGCTTATATGTCTGTGCTTTCCCCATGTTTCTATAATCTATTTTAATAATTGTTCCATCTTTTGCTTTGTTCACAGCCTACATGCTGACACAGTACCAGTTTTGGTTCCAAAAGAGGAGTTCACAGAATTACAGTGTCTGATCCAACTAGCTGCTCTGATGATCCTCACTGGACCATGTAGGTAAAATTCAAAAACCCCTATTTATATCCACACTGTATCTGTAAAAGCATTCAAAATATCGGGGAAAAATCTGGGCTTTGGCAACACTGCTCACTTTGTGGAGTTGGGGTCTTTTGGAATTTATGGACTACAATATCATTAAGACCCTGCAGCTTTTTGATGAGCTTTATTGTCAACAGAAGCACAAAAGCAGACTGTCATATGTCACAATTTGTTTGGTCTTCTTGCCATGTCTGTTTTAAGTACTTGCAGGTGCTGGCAAGAGTCGATGCCCATCATTCCTGTAGGTGTACCTGAGCTAACTTCAGTAGCAGCTGCAGTGGTGAAAATTTCAGCTTAGCCACAAAACCCAGCAGAGAAATTGAATGAGTTCTGGAGCAGCTAGTAAACCTTGAGCTTCTTGTTATTACAGCCATACAACTAGCAGAAGAAGAGTTAGCCAGCTAAGAGCTAGGCTGAGCAGGTTTACATGCATAAACCTCTATGTTTTTCTTAAGAAGATTGGAAGAGTATCATGGTATGAGCAGAGGAGTATCGTGGTATTAATAATCAGAAGAAAGATGCCTTCACGTTATTTCTGTTGATCATCTTGAGCTTCTGCACAAATCTTCAAGTTTTCTATGAGTTTCAGACAAAATATAAAATGTAGCCAATATTCTATCACCGGGGTTTCCTGTAGAATAGTTCAGTTTTGCTCTAGAATATCTGTGAGTCCAACAATTTATATTCAATTTCTTGAAAAGTGTATTTTTCCTTTTTGCTTTAATATGCTAGCTGCATTTAGTTTCATCTCCCTCTGAGCTAGCATACCTAAGCAAAGGACTAAATTGTTCATATTAAATTGCCAGCATTTATTGTCTCTTGACTGCTTTCTCCCTTGTATGCCATGCTGTTTTATGTCTCAGTTGCAGTGGCACTTAAAATAATTCACATGAATTGGTAAGCTGCAGAGTTTATGTCTACATTATAATTGGTATTTCTTTTGCATTTTTTACACTGTAAAAGCTCTACCTTGATTTGTGTTTCTAATTTTATGAGAATTAGCTGTAAACTTGGGGGTGTGGCAGTTGTTTAGATGGCCTGTATTTATACATGCTGGCACAGTCTCTGCACATAACAAATAGCTCTCCTCACATTCTCTTTTGGAAGTGTGGCACTGGAAGTTTATTGTGATTGTTTCTGGAGCGTCTTGATATTTCAGTCACTCAGTTCTGTCTGGAGAAGTTTTCTAAGTAAGTAATCTCAGTAAACCATTTTCAGAGTGTGATGGCTGAAGTTTTTCTGGCTTCAGTTTTAACAACAGGTGCTTCAGATGAATCCTGTAACAATGTTCATCCCTGCTTTTTTATCCTGAAATACTGCATGCTGTTACATACGCAGCTGCCTTTCATATTGTGTTGACCGTATGCTGGAGAGGATCTCAACTCTGAGGAGGATGGGAGAACGCCTTTTTTGTAGGTGTCAGTGGCACAACTGTTCCATTGCAAAAAAGTTTATAATTTGATGCTGAATTTCAGGATACCTGAAAGAAACTGGAACTGTGTTTAGTTTTAGTCTGAAAGGAAAGTAATTAAGAAAGACTTCATGTAATTAACTTCTCTACGTTTTGTTACTGTCCACATCACTCTTCTTGTATAGACATGTAATATTTGTCACTTAGACTCTCATGTGACCGTGTGGAAACAGTGAGCAAAAAAAGGAGGGTTAAAGTGGGTTAATGTTTATAATCCATTTTCAGAAAAGCCAGAATTGATATCTGTTGTTTGGGTTTTTTCTTGATAATAAATTAATGGCAACAAAGCCATTCATGCAAATAAATAGAATGGTTTGCTTTAGATTTACGCCATGCTGTCATGCTACCTCATAAAGGATTATATCTAAAAAGAAATAATAAATTATTGTTCTTTATTATCCACAAGTGTGCAGAGCACTAAACAGAATTTGTCAATTGTTCTGAATATGTTACATTCATCAAGAGGAACAGTATTATCTTGCTTAGCACAGGTACATTAACTAGACTGGGCTGCCAGAATCTTAAAATCTTGCCTCAAATGCAAGGATAATGGTCACTGTGATGTACATTTGCCATGTAATGCAAGTAGTACTTGTGCTTGAGTAGCTTTTAGCGAAGCATAGATGTATGCGAAGGTTGTGGTACATCTTGGATCTCTAAAACCACGTGCAATTTCTAACACAACTGGTGTCACTTTAAAGGATGATCTGGAAAACGCCTGATGTAAGAAGGGCCAGAGGTAATTTTTTTTTCTTGCTTAAAGGTTTGTTCAGTAGTGTATGGAGAAAGATTCTTTTAAAAAAACCCCAATTTGTAAGATGTTACTGATAGGTAAGGCTTTAAAAAGGGACAGCCTGGTAACATGGCTCAGGCCTGTTACTTAGGCTAAGTAGAAGGGAGCTGTGGGAGGGTGATTCAGCAGGGGCAGGAGCAGAGGATCATGAGAGGTGTGCTGCATGATTGCCACGTGTCCACGTCGTGGTGTGTGGTGCTTGGTTGGCTTGGGCTTGTTGTCCTTTAACATGATGTAAACTGATAACTAGCTAATTGCTTTAAAAGGCCTTTTTTTTTTTTTGGCAATAAAGAGCACTCCTTTCCACCTGCCTGGGATTCCGATGTTGCTCATTACCACAGCAGTAAAAATTAATTAATATTTATTCATAAATTTGATTGTAGACATTTTAATGGATTTAAATATCCACCTAAAACTTTATGATATTAATAAAATCTAGTAACTCAATCAGAAGTTGACACCAAACCACTGATGTTTGGTTTATAGAGTAGTAACAAAGAATTTTTTTCTCCTCTATATTACCCCTTGAAAAATTGAGCTCTTAACCCATGACTAATGAAAACTTGTATTTTAATTTGTTTCTCTATTTATTTGTTTGTTTGTTTATTTATCCACTTTGGTATTAGGTTAGAGCAGAAGAGTAGGTTTGACAAAAGGAAGGGTCATTTCAAAGCACGTGCAATCTGTGACTGTGGCTGTCAGGAGATCATGCTGGAAGCAGGTGCAGAGTCAGTCAAATCTCACAGTGTTTAATTCTCTGTTCCCTTTGAAGTGACTTGGTATGGTGTTATTTCAGGAGAAGCATCACACCTTAGACTGTGTATGTCTGTGTTGGCATGTTAAACTAGCAGTTCATCCATGAGGATAAGGTACCATTATGCTTCATAATGATGGCTAATGGCCAAAATGAATTTTCTAGAAACAGTTTCCTCTTTGTCTCTACTTATTTAACCAACTCAAGGCAGTAGGTATTAATGATGAGGAGAGCATATAAATTCCATTTATTCCTTTGTAGCTGCTTATTTTTGTGCAAATAGATAACTTTAATTACTTTGAGGAAAAAAGGTGACACAAACTAGGCATTTGTAATTTTCCTCCTGAAAGAAAGTGTCTGCTCTTAACAGTAGAATTAAATATTAAAGGATTTTTTATTTAAATGAAAGATGGAAATATTTATGTGTATAAATTTAAAATATATGAAATACAATTTTTCCCAGCTGGAACTCTCTAGGGTATAGTATAAACAATTATTCTTTCATTATGTGCATTATAACTCAAGTAAAGTAACTATGGCTAAGTTCCATTCCCTCTGAAAATGCATAACTTTTATCCACAAAGATTTTTTAATAACTTTTTGAAATAATTACAAGTCTTTGGGTTTTTTTACAAGAATTTTGCAGAATTACAAGTTTCATTCCCTCTGGCATTTAAAAAAAAAAATCTCAGGTTTTCTTGTAATGCACTTCACCAGACAGATCATATTTAACTTGTGAGGACTGAGTAGCTTGCAGCTGTAGGTGGTATGTGAAATACAGAGTTCAGGAAGAGCATGATTTCCATAACCACTTCAAAGGAAATACATTATAAATAAAGTACATTTCTCTGGGGGCTTACAAAACCATTCTGTTTATAATTTAAATTACATTAAGCTAAATAAAATAGTACAGCAAAACCCTCAAGAGAAAAATACTTCATTTAAGTTTGAACATTGCATTACTTCCATTAATTGGAAGTATTTTATTCTCTCTCTAATAGTTTATTTTTCATTGACTATATATAATTAAAAGTATTGTCATTGCAACAGGAGTAATTCTTTCCCATCATGTGTTCCAAGCCCTTGTGTTCAGTAGATCTGTATAGTTTTATTTGCCTGCCTTCCTTCATTTTTCAGTGCTTTATTGCGGGTGACTAAAGCTCTGAGCATCAGGCTGTGACAGAAGATTACCATCACTGTGTCACGCATGTTCAGCTCTATCAAACTCCTGCTGGAACTGAGTCTTTCAGCTCAGCCTGAAGTTTTGTATCAAAACAATGGAGGGTGTGAAGCCTTTGTCTGCAGGAATATTTCAGGGTCTGCTCGTCCAAACTATGCTGCTTGCTCTTTGCAGGGTACTTGCAGGGGTGACTGTTGAGCAGGGACTGCAACACAAGCAACAGAATCCATTAGTCTCCCTACTCCATAAAGATAAGTTGGAGGCAAGGGAGCCTGATAAGATATGAAGATAATATGTTTTCTAGGAGAGGAAACTATTGGAAAATTGTAGTGAACTATCTAATTTTAAGAGTGATTTATTTTGCCTTCCTTTTTCACCCCATGACGAGACTTTACAGGCAGAACTAAATCAGGCTGTCGTTCCTAAGAGCGAGGAGGGCAGTAAATCTGTACTGCCAAGCTCCTCTAATATTGACAGCTTTGCAGTATGGGTTTCTGTAGAGATAGCCTAAGCACATGTAAGCTTACAGGAGCTGAAACAGGTTGTATAATAAGAACAATCTCATATCTCATACTTATTTCCACTTTAGAGTCAACTCAAAAAGCCATTATCTTAAAATTAATCCCTATTCAAATCTAAAATGTGATTTTTGTTTCATAACACTTAATTTCAAGTTATTAGAACTGTTTTTACATAGGAAAAGAAATGCTTGTAGCTAGTTATTAACACCATTGCAATATATAAAAAGAGGGCATGCACTTACTTTCCTCTAATTTATAAAATATTTGTGGTTTTTTTAGTGCTTTCAAAAAGCAATAGTAATTGAAATTATTGCTGGATTGAATAAAAACTTTGTTGACCTGAGAGTTTCAAGTAGGCTAGCTAAGCCTAGAGGAAAAAGTTAGTACAAAATAGCAAAACTTAGGCATGTTTTCTATTGATACAGACCCTAAAAGTTTTCTGAAAAAAGTAAAGGGATTTAGTCACAAAAGTCCAAAGAAAAAATTCTTCAGTAAAATTTCTAAGCTTTTTCATTAACATTTAAATAAAGGTTACAATTTCATTGTATATACTAAGAAAATATTTCTTTTTCCTTTCTGGTTTACCAAATTTTTTCCCTCCAAAGGTATTTGTTCGTAATTCAAAAATAGCCTTTGTTCCTACTGTAAATGGTTGCCAGGAGGTTAAACAGTAGAGGTAATGAACTCTAATGAAATACCAAAGTTACTCTACTGGGGCAAATAGGAGTTTTCCTGTATTATTTTTAGCTTTGTCCAAAATTTGGTGCACTGGTGGATGAAAATCTGGATATGGCCCAGCAGTGTGCTTTTGCATCCCAGAGAGCCAACTGTGTCCTGGGATGCATCCAATGTAGTGTGGCCAGCAGGGCAAGGGATGGGAATTTGCTCCTCTCCTCCACTCTGGTGAGACCCCAGCTGGAGTGTTCTGCCCAGCTGTGCAGACCTCAGTACAGGGAAGACATGAACCTGAAAATATTCAGGGCTGAGAGTTCCTTTTCCCTGTAGAAAAGCTGAGAGAGTTGGGTTTGTTCAGCCTGAAAAAAAAAACTCCAGGGAGACTTTATTGCAGCCTTTCATTACTTATAAGGGACCTACAAGAAAGATGGAAAAAGCCTTTTATCAGGGCCTTGAGATAGGACAAGCGTTAATGGTTTCAAACTGAAAGTGGGTAGATTCAGACTAGATACAAGGAAGATTTTTTTTGCACTTTGAGGGTAGTGAAACACTGGAACACATTGCCCAGAGAAGCTGTGCCTGACACATCTCTATAAGTCAGTCATGAAGACCAGACTGGATAAGGCTCTCAGAAACCTGATCAAATGAAAGATGTGTGTGCTGATTTCAGGAGCTGTTGGATTAGATGACTTTTAAAGGTCTCTTCCAACACATTATTCTATGATTCTATGAGAGATATTAAAAAATCATTTTCATTAGGCAATTAAACTTCACCACAGTTATTTTCTCCCTTACTTGTCTCCTATCCCTTTTGACCAACTTTACAGTTAATAGATAATAATTTCATTTTTTAATAAATGTATATTTTTATTATTTTAATAATTCAAGTTATATATTCAGTTTAGCTCTCTGGTTGGGATGGTTTGTGGTAGGCTGAATAAACAGGTAGTTCCTCATCAAAAATTGGACACTTTTGTACAGTGGGGTCCATATTTCTGTAGGTAAATATATGTTTGAATTCCCAGTACACTCAGCAGGCTAAGAGAGCCTACTTTAATGGCTGATTGCTCAATTATAACAAAGAAACAAACATCCTTGGAGAAATTCAGGTTGATAGCAAACACTGGAGACATGGCGTGGGGGGGCAGCAGTCCCTTTGTCCCTTTTCCCAGCTCTCATTGCAGCTGTGGTGCTCTTGCATTGCCTGCCCCTCTTCAGACCCATGGTGCACAAGGTGACAGTCAAGTTCCCGTTGTAAACCTCCATGTACAAGGACTCAGGGAGGAGCTTAAAGTTGTTATCATAGTGATACTACCTTAGGATTTCACTGGAATACTTATACTGTTGTCATAGAGGTGCTTAGCCAAAGCAGTGAGGAACTGTGGAATTCCTTTAATGAGGAACTTTGAAGTAAAGATTTGTTTGGAATTTGCAAATTTGTTCATTTGACTAATTGTGCACTTAATCATGCCTCTGCCTTCATATGCACTGCCACCCAGCCAGCAACCTATGCTCTGAACGACAGCAAGGCAGTAGATGGATGTGTTTCATTCAGAATACGAGTCATAGGCAAACAAAGCTGTAATTCCACTGAATCTGTTATTTCACTGTAATTTAAAGCAAAGTCAGCTTTCAAATGAACAACAGTTGTGGCAAGGAAAATATTTTAATGCCAAAATGTCCAGAAGTTTCATAGCAAAATATTTTCAATCTTATGTACATGTATCAACACCTTGCCTGGTCTGGTTTTCCAGTTAAATTTTTCTGAATGACTGCTCTCATCTCCTATTTGTGCTTTTCAAATCACCTCTCATGATTTTATGGCACTGTCTTGAAATATCCCCTCAAATCATATCCTTTTTTTATTATTATTTTGGACACTGTGGTGACCAACTGAAAATGAAATAGAGCAACATTAAAGTCAGAAATACTTCAGGTGCATTAAGTTAACTAAATGTGTGAAGATGCAGTGTAACACATACTGCATCTATATAGATGTTCGCCATTTCTCTGTTGTTTTCTTATTTATCCTATGAGTTTTGTGGGGAATACGTTGTGTGTGATGTGTTAGGGGCTGCTATCAAAATATAAATATTAGCAGATACCCCATTGGAGGTGTAAGTCCAGCTGCAGTCAGTAATCAATGTTTCTTTGAAGCACAGAATTCAGGAAGTAAGGAAGCAGTACAGACAAAGAAACTGCATTTGTACTGTTTCTCTGGGATTTTTCAAGCCTTTTTTAACTGTGGACACCATTATAAAATTGAGATTTATGCTCTGTTCTTGGGCACAGTACATCACTTGTGCTTGAAAGCTAGCGAGGTTCACAGTTGGCTCTAGCAAGATGGTCACTGCTGATTTGCCTGGTTTGGGGTAATTGCAAAGTTTATGCTTTCATGCCAGTGCATATCTCCTGAAAAAATGCCTAAATGTCATTGGGACCCTCTTCCAGAAATGATCATACCCTATGGTATGGTGACTCTGAGGATCTGTCCCTATATTGATTTAAATCGAAGTTAATACAGTTGTTTGCATAGGAAAAAAAAACCCAAACAAAAAAAGATTCCTCCATGTTCAAAATGTTTTAAAATGCCTTTTTAGTGGGGATTTTGAATAGGTGACTATAACTAAGATCATAGTTTGACAACAAATTAGACATGACTTTGACACGCGCTGTGCATGAGAGAAAGACTTAGACTCACATTCACTGTAACTACTTTGTTGGAGAGCTTTGCAAGGCTAACACTAGTGATTGATAGAAAAGAAGAAATTAATAGTGTGCATCTACATTTTTTTTAATTGTGGATATTCCATACCTTGTATTAATTTATATTAACAGGTTCTCTCTGTTGACAGACTGACACTGAGGAGCAGAACTTAATGGTTGTGTTCTAGGTCTAAAATAGTTGATGTGGAATGATTCTTGAATTTGAAACCTTTCTCAAAATTAATCAATCAAATGATTAAGTAATTAAAAGAATAGTTGTTGCTGTTTTGATGCTTATCTTATTTGATTCATCTGAAGTGAAATGACAAGTATTTTCAAAGCAGCACGACAAATTTGTATTGTCACACAGTGGCCCAGAACATGCCCAAGACAAGGCTTTGCATCACTTGGGAAATATCCATAGAGAATTTGTTCAGTGGAGAGCAGGGCGTTGTGCGGCAAAGTGACAAGAACTCAGACTTGGTAACCCTAATGCCCTCTGCTTCTACTTGTAAATGGGAGTCTGCCAAAGCATTTTCAATATTTGTTTCCATTTTTCTTTGTGCTCACTTTTCAGCATTTGCCTCGTAGTTTGGGCGTCTTTACACTGGGGGTGGCAGGGCATGTAACCTCCCATGGAAGCTGTGGAGCGTCCCCCTCTGGAGGCATTCAAAATCAACCTGGATGCATTCCTGTGTCACCTCCTCTGGATGACCCTGCCATAGTAGAGGCATGGGACTAGATGATCTCCAGAGGTCCCTTCCAACCCTAACACTTCTGTGGTTCTGTGATTTTTTTGACTGCTCTGTGATTTCTCCATAATTCTTCTGATGTCCAGGGTCTGAAAGTCTAGTTTGCAATTGTGGACCATTCCCTTTGCAGTCTCTGGGTGACAGAGCTGCAGGCAACACAGCTTTCAAGAGAGAACTGCTGAGCCTGCTGTCTGATTTTGAGGTGCACTTTAGGCACTGTTTCTGTACCACTTAATCTAGGATTTTTGCAGCTCTTGTGGGATGGTGCAAATGGATCTGAACAGTTGGAGGCTTGAGAGGGATGACAAACATGTCCTGGGGTGCTCACAGGCTGGCATTTACCAGCTTGAAGGACTTGTAAAACAAAGCTTGAGAAGCAACTTTTCAACACAAAATTTGTCAGCAACACTTGTAACAACATGCAGCTTCAAAAGTTTCAGATCTTCAGGCTGTGTTGCTCTGAATAATTTAAAAAGTGTATCTTCTTCCCTTCTGAAATATTTGCAGACATTGTGTGGTTAATAAGAGCTAGGTGTACTGAAGGGACCCTGAGGAAAGAAAAGACAGGTGTTTCAAGTGGGAACACCAAAATTGGCTGTGATATACTATATTCTTTTATTTCACTCTTGAAAGAAATATGTTTCATTGTACACCTAAGTATTCCCTACGGCTTATTGGGGAGAGGATATAGACTCTTAAGTTTCTGGTTTTATTTGTGTAATCCAATGCCTCTTTGATGAACTGCATTTTTATTTTCCTCCCATGCATCCACTTCTAGGATTCCTTTTTTCCAAAGAGCAGCCAAGGTTGTCCAATCATTATTATCCATTTTCTTCAGGCATCTTTCTTTTGGGGACTATTTGGATTATATGCCTAAACCCCATTCAGAATGAAGAAAGATTTAAAGTACTGATAATTTAATTTTCTAATTACTCTTTTTATTTAATTGGGGAAAAAAAATTAAAAATGTAAGGACCAGGAATCCACAAATCCCACTTTCTCTCTTGCCAAGATATTTTGCATTCTTACAGGTTCTATTAGCAATTTTTTGGTTCTTTGTTATTGCTGAAGAAGCCTTTGGGACAAACTGTACCATGTTTGTGCCAAGTATCTACCAAAATATATAAAGTTGTATAATGCAATAGTTGTCATTAAATGCTTAAATTAGGTCCTAGTGCACACATATAAAATCACTGATGCTTGTAATATGTATCAACAGTTTTAGCTCTAAGAATTTCAGCTCAAGCAGTGGTAGCCAGTCATTTATTTTCTCAAACTGTTTCTCAGAATACATAGGGATTTGTAGGAGACAGTCAGTAGTTATCTTGATATTTGCTGAGGTTTCTTCCTCTTTATAAAGATAGTTTAAAAATTTATTTCAGTGTTTTCAGTGTGTCTGATGAGCTTTTTGCAATCTAAAGAAATTGAAAGAGCACATCTTTAACTGGGAGGAAATGCTTGTGTTCCTTTTGGCCCCAATTCTGCTAATGCCACCCATGGAATAGACTAATTCTATAGAAGAGGGTGTGTTGTACTAAAATAAAGAATCAAAGAAATACAGCTGCAGACCTTCAAGACAAGAAGGTAGGGAGCCATCTCTAAAAGAGAAATGTATTTAGAAAAATTATTTCAAGTTGCTAGGATTTATTTCTAAGGGGGGAAAAAGAGAGAAAGGTTGTTATATTTAGGAGCACTTAGAGGAGATAGGACTTCATCTTTTTAAAGTAGTGTGGAGGACCCGTATATGCTAAGCTACATGGAATTTATTCTGCCTTTGAAAGATGAAAATTTGAAATGAGCCAGCCAGATTTAGAGCCTCAGCTTCCAGGGAGTCCAGGTTTTTCTGCCTTAGTGATTAGATCTCAAAGCTACTTTCTCTGGCTAAAAATCCCTCTAAATCATTGCTTTAAAGACTTGTATACAAGCTGAATGCATCTCCATGGGGTAGTGAGGAGCTTCAACTATTTCAATGTAGGGGGAACTAGAGGATAAAGAATCAGGTGTTTGAGAAAAAGACAAACTACACTTGGTTGGTTTCTTCTTTTTCAGTCTTTTTCACTTAGGACAATTTTCACATAAATAAATAATACATTTGTTTGAATTTATTTTCTAGTTCAGTTTGTGCCATAAGAATCCCAAAATGTAGGGAAATAAATTTCTTTTATATCAGATGTAGATAGTTCCCTAAATATTAAATAAAGAGATTCCTTTATTTGCCTTATATATTTATGTATACATGCACTTGTTTTTATTTTACATTTGCTCTCACAACTAAAGGTTTAAAAACTGTAGAATTTTGTTGGTCCATTTTTTATGAGACTTGAATTATAATGGAAATACAGAAAAGCACATAACTGTTCTTGGCCTGTTGTTAGCTTAATGATTCAAAAAGGCTGGACTTTGTATTCAAATTTTTAGTAATAGTAATGCATAAACCTAACATGAATGAAAAAATATTTTTTTCTTGAAATGTATGGTTCAATGTAATACCACGTATTTTAATTTTTCATTTTCATCATAAAAACTGACTTTTAAAATTAAAATTATTAAAATAAACAGAGATATCAAATGGTTTTTTATCAGTATTTTTGTTTTAAAATTCTATTTATTTTTCATTCTGAAAGTGTCTAAGGAAAGTTAAATTTTCAACAAGAATTTAATTTTTTTTATTTGGGAAACTATATTTTTTACAGTTTCCTGACTCAGAATATCATACTCAGTTTTAAGTGAGGATTGGGTCAGTGAGGAGAAGCACATGATTTCTGAGCTTTGTGCCAGTGGGAGGGACATGAACTCAGAATTTTTCTGCCCCATTTACAGGGAGCTGAGAAGCAGCAGTAGCAGTATTGCATTGGGAAAAGCTGTACATTATTTCATTTCCCACCTCTGTGCAGACGTATGAAAAGTGGGATGGTCGGGTTAGTCCACTATATCTATTTTTCATCAGAAATAAAACCCAAGCCAAAGCAATGTTTACATACTTGCAAACACATCTGGAAAAGCATGTGCCCCTTGGCTGGCAGTGGCTGAATATGTCCCTCACAGAAGTACTAGGTCAAGGAAGCAGAACATTTATATGATACTGCTAATCTCAAAACAGCACAGGAGACTTAAATCTGCAATTTCTGATAATGGCTAGATAAGGAAGCATGGATAGAGTGTTGGAGGCTGCCAGCTCAGATAGGATCTCAGTAGCAAGGGCTTGAGAACATCATTGAAGCAAGCACAGCACTGTCTTATTTATGCACAGGTGCAGATGTCTGTATCTGTTGCTATGCTTAGCCCTCCACAGAGGGCTGTAACAAATGGGCTGGAATGGGTATGGTCTAGGCTTCAGTATGATTTTAGGAGAGGTTAAAGAATTAGCAGATATCATCATTGCAAGGAAAAACATTCTACAAAATCAACATGCTGTATGTGTCTTCTATTCAAAGCTGATGTAGAGCAAGCTGACATGTAATACATGGGATAAGGTTGCTGTAGCACAGAAATTGTACAAAAGTACAGCTCTTTAATGCCACTATGATTTCATGATTCTATTTTAATAGTTGAAAAGTGAATGCTAGTGTAATGGTCTTTAAAGGCCACTAGAAAAAGCTGCAGTAACAATACTGTACTCAGTGTCATTCCCACTGTCTACAGTCAGGAGTGGTCCTTCTAAATGTATGGGTTTTTTTAATCAACTCTTTTCTGTTACAAAGACTGAAACTGTAAAACAGTAGAACATAACTCAAACCTCTTAATCAGGGGTTGTTTAGAAACTTTTTAAATTTTGGACCAAAATACACACCCTTATTTTGTAAGCAGTGCATTTAGAAACACAAACCAATTTATGTTTTATACCAGACTTGATTGATTGATTGATTGATTGATTGATTGATAGGTGCTGTTCTCCATCTCTCTCAATACTGTCCTCCCCACAGCAATGTCATAATGTCTTTTGGATGCAGATCAATTAGTTATCACATATGCAAAGGAACACACATAGTATTGTGCTCCATTGTGGAAGGTGTTACCTGAAGCATTCCCACTGATAAAGTACAATAAAAAGAGTTGAGGCAAGACTGTGCTTGTTCTTTGTTTCTGTGGGAAATCATTCCTCATGAGCTGGCAAATTTCTAGGCAAATTTACTCTATTTCCATGTAATCAGTATCTCCATAGAAATTTTTATTTTGCCAACAAAGTAAAGTCATATGTTTGTAAAAAGCCCAAGTCTCTAGAGGACAACTTGAAATATTACTCCCAGATGATCAGCCTGAACAATGCATTGCCAAAATGTAATCACGTTTAAGGACATGCCCATTAAGTGATACTGCCATTAGTGTTTGTGACGTTTTTGTTGTGCAGATGAAAATATAAATCAGTATTCTTGTCACAACTGCATGCCATGTAACAGTGAAGTCCTGTTTTAATTTGTGTTACATTTCCCCAGTAATTTGCTTTCCTCAAAAAAAACCTTTTGCCATTCTCTTTGTCACCTCCTGGTCAGTCTGAACAGGGACAAGAAGATTTGTCACAGTGGAAGCTTTGGAAGAGATTCAGGAAAATGGTGAGCAAGTAGTTATCTGTCACTGAGGTCATTTTCTGCTCTTAAGCATTCAGGAAGGACAAACTTTGAATGAAAGAGAAAATGGCTTGATTTTCACACTTGGAGAGGGATCAGAAACCTCCACCCTACTCAAGATTTCTTATATGTCTAGGAAAAATCTCTCATATACCAAAATGACGTTGCTGCTCAGTCATTAAGAGCCCATCTTCCACTAGATTTTAACCTTTGATGAGATGAAGATACATAGAATTTGTAAAAACCATAGAATTAAACAAGGGGTACTTTGCATGTACATCAGTGCTATTCTTGCTGTTTCTGTTGAAGCAAGGTCACCTTTTAAAGAAGAAAAATGCTAATTCTGGCTTCCCATCCCTTGAGAACGAAACAGTATCCAAAAAGTCAGATTCTGTATCTTCTTATGCATGCAGAACTATTCCAGAAACAAGAAGACAGATTCCAAAAGAGCACAACTCTATTTAACCACAGTTTAAACTAGTTACACCAGTGTTTAGATTAGATGTATCACACGTACTTTTCTTTCCAGATTAATTTCCTGCGTGATTTGAATCTGGTTTAGATAGCAGTTAAATGATGTTTGTGCATCTTCTGATTCATGACTAGGACTTTTTTTCCCCCCCCCCCTAAATAATACACTGTCTCAGCATGGAATCAAAGTAGCTGAACCAAGGACTGATCAAAAGGTGGACCAACTTCAGAGGAGTGTGGAAGAGGGTGGGGAGCTGTCTTGATTTCTCCCTGTGTAGCACAAGCAAGTGCTAAAAGCATCTATGATCTTATACTATGGACAATGTAATACCTTCCTGGTTTTGCAGAAATTAAGAAAGCTCGATCATAGATTCTAGGTTTGATGTATATTTTACTCCAGAAAAAAAAAAAAATCCTCACAGAGAGTTGGTTTCCTCCTCAAACCTGGCTCCTGCTATCCCATCCATATTTTGTCTCTTAGCAATGACCATTTACATTTTTCTTGGCCACATGAACATAATTGCCTTGGGTTCTCCTTTTTGTCACCAACCTCTTCAGGAATTTGCTGATTTAATACCTTTGGGGGTCTATACTGAAATCTATGAAGTAAGGAGAACTTTAGAGGAAGCTAGGTCTCCATGTGGTAGGCAGCTGGAACAGTTGGTATAAACAGGCAAGTATAAATATTGATTTATAATGACAGTGATGTATGCTATCACGGAAAAAAAAAAGTTCTCTTCCATATCCTTTTGATTTCTTGGACTATCTCTTTGGTTTGCTGCCAGCCACTGTTTAATTTTTCCTGATGCATGTGTTCCACTGCTTTTATTGTAATTTGTTAGTGAATGGCATTTTAAAATTTGAATGGCAATAGCCATCAGTGGGAAAGAATGGGAAGAAATAATATGGGATAACATAGGCATCTGTTGGTAGCAGGAGTAGATGTATTATATAGGCCAAATTCCAAGACAGAGCTTGGTTTCTGGGGCTTCTGTTTGGGATTTCAGATGAAAGCATAATTACTTTGGTTAGATCTATTGCGAGATTTTTGCAGTAATTGCATCTTATATGTAAAATTCAGAAGATGTCTTAAGATCCAGACTCTACAAAGCCATTGAGGGAACTAAATGACACCGTGCTGCAAACTGGAGTAGCATAGCAGATATCTTGGGGGATTTTGCCGGGGCAAAAAAGGCCCAATTTGATGCCTACTAGTCTGAACCAGCACATCATGTTTTGTGTTCCTTCTTAATAGTTCTTTTGTGCTGGTGACTGTTCACTTCTCTGTAGTAAAGTTCTGTTTCCTGTTGAATTACTATTCATTATTTAGAGAAAGAAATGGTCATGAATTTTGTAGTGGTTTTTTTTTTCTAAAATCCATAAAGTAGGTAAAAGTTACACTAATCTGTAACATTTCGTAAGAGTACACTATGAATTTTTATCTGTAAAGAAATAGGCAAAACTGTCTGCTGTTACCATTTTGCTGCAGTCATGTCTCTGAATACTTTTTTTGATGTGTCTCTCATTGAGGGAAAAATAATTCTCCTCTTCTGCTACCTGCAAACACATCTCAAGAAGGACATTAAGTCCTGCAGCATTGTACGGTCTGGAAGGAGAAGAGTAAGGGGCAGCATCTACTGGTACTGCAGAACTACGGGTGCCTAAAATCAGCTTGCATTTTCAAGGGCTTCTTTGAATCTCTTGTACTTAGTATTGTTTTCAGTCTTGTTTCCTAGCAGAGTTCAGGTAATCAATAATTCCCTGTGGTGCTCTTTGTATGAAGCTCCTTGGAGGAATGGAAACAATTGTGAGATCTTTGGTGGCAGCACTGGAAACAAGTGGCTGCCCCTCTCAGAAAATAGTAGCTATTATTTTTTTATGATTATAGTCAACACTGTTCAGTGAACAAATTGAAAGGATTGTAGGAATGAATGCAACTTGTTTATTGACCTGAACATACACCTAAAAAAAATCAGCTACAGGTGTTCCTGACTTTTAGAGACATCATAGTAACGACTATGAGGTTAACTGAAGCTGGTAAGGTTTTTCTTTAAAAAGAAAGTCTCTATACTTATAATATAGGACTGCAGTGCTTTCTCAGAGATAAATATTTTCAAATGAATAAGCTGGGCTGTCAGTCTAGCAAAGAGAAGAAAAGAAAAATTTTAGTCAGATAAAATTTCTGGTCACTTATATAGGCTAAAAATAATCACAGTCAAATTGTGCCAATATCATCAACATTTCTCCGTTTTCCAGCTCACAAATACCTTTATTGCTTTCTGCATTGTATATTGCAGAAAAATCTTCAGCATGCATCTGTGTCTACACTGATAGTATGAAAGTACCACATACAAAAGGTATGAGTAGAAGACAGTTTGCTAAAACCAAACAGCAGCCTTGCAGGAAATCCTTAGGTCTCATGATTATTTAAAGGTTACTTGGTTCCATTTTGTTAAACTTCTTGGTCTACACCATTGGTACTTAAAGTAAGGAGAATCAGAGCATTGATAAAATAATTATATAGGAATATAGAATTTTTTAAGTTGGAAAAGGCTTTTGAGATCATCAGGTCCAGCCGTTAGCCTAGTACTTCCAAGTCCATTACATTATAAGTCAGCATGCTAAATGCAAAATATATTTTTTAAAAATCTGCAAATGAAGATCTGATAAAATGAAACTGTTATGCAAGACTAGCAGTCTAGGGATATTTTGTTTTATGTATATTTCATCTCAAAGGTGAATTTAAAATTTTAATTACCAGATTTTCCTTCTTAGCTTTCATTTAGCAACATGAAAAGAGTACAGTGGCATTGTGAAAGGCCCTGCAAGATGTATATTGGTCTGTTTTCAAAATAAGCTGTGGAGTATTTTTCCACCAGCCTGTGATAAACTGATGGCTATAGCTACAGTGTAATCACTCGAGATAATGTGCCTCATATAAACACCTCACAGCTCACTTGGAATTGCTGGATCTGGGATAATTAGAGTTCAGTTCAAGTTAGAAGTCCCCATATCTACCAAACTTCTCAGACAGGCTATGCCAATGTGTTAAGTGACCTTGGGCTTCATGTCGCTGCAGACATCGTTAACCTTCAGATCATCTTACTAAAGTCTCTAAGCCTATGGAACTCTTAAGGCTTCCAGAATTTCAGTTGAGCAGGGAATGTGAAATGGGCCATTAGCAACAGTCCTTGCATTGATTTTAGGTGACTTGTGCACACACCATCTTGCCAATGGATTTTTGACCAAATGGAATCAGACAGCTTAGACATTAGAACTGAAAATGATAATAAAATACTTCTGCATATCTTCCTGAATAGCCAACTTTATAGCTTTGCTTAAAGGTAGGTGCAAGATGAATAAGCATCCCTTAAGAGTCTTTAGTATGGTAATACATTGGATTCCTTTGAATTTCAAGCAGTGTGCTCTGCAAACCATACTATCACTGGCCACATTTGATTTTGAATTATGCCAATTACTCTGCAGTGCATCAGTGTATGGGAATATTTTCAGGCTTCTCTTAGGCTGTCTTTGGCACTGAAAAACCAAGACCAGGGAATGTACTAAAACCTGATGTTTATTTTTTATATAATATATCTACATTCTGAGCAGCCCAAAATACATTTTTAATTCGGGTCCTCAAACTTGAACTACAAAAGGTGAGCTACATTGTTGTCTCTGTTCAGAAAGTCTGCCTGAGTCGTTTCACCAGGAAGCCCTGACTAAATAAAATATGGCTCTTCTGGAGTTTTCAAGCTTCAGAGGCTAGATTTTTCCAGCTAATTAAGCAGCAATGACAGAAACGCTTTGCCCACTGACACAATTCAGAACTGTGTTACAGCAGGAAGTTGCTCTGTGGTCTTACACACTTCCAGAAGCATTTCTTTCCTGCTTTCTGGTCTGTATGTTCATGCTGGTGGCTTTTTTCTCTGGCTCATGAGGACTGCAGGTTGGTACCTGGTTGGTGTGCACAAGTTGCAAGTTTACATCATCACTTAGTGCTCTTTGGAAGCAGCTCTGCCTTTGTGATTAATGCAGTTTTTTACAACAGTCAAATGGGCAAATTCTCCATGAGTTCCCCTCATAATCTTATGATAAAGTAGAAGAATTTAGTCATAAAATATGTGCTGAACTTGGCTTCAGAATAAAGGAGAGTTCCTGCATAGCCCTTCTCAAATTAGAAGATGATCTATATTGGATTTATTTGGCCTTTTGTTTTCATTCTTTGACATTTTTTGGGGGATGGGGGGGTTAAAGAATTCACAAAGACACTTAGCTCTAGATTCACATTTTTCATATGTGTCATCAAGGCAGCCTATCTTCTGCCTTTGTTGATACCAAATAACCTCTTGCTTTATAAATTCCATTTCAGAGGAACATATTACTCCTTTTACTCTCATTAAATGGGAATAAAACACTTGTATATTTCTCCCTGGGTGCAAATAAGGGAAAACTGTGGTCTCAAAACAAAACTGATATGTAAAATAATCTTCTTTCTACTGATCTTTCCTGCTCTTCCATCTCAAATTACAAATTAAAAATTCAGTAACGCATATGTATTCATATAAAATTACAACATTCTAAAACTTTAAAAACCCAAAAACTAAACCATTGTTTTCCTGAACTTTGATGAAAGGTAAGCTTGGCCTAAATGTTGCTTTGGAGTACATAGTTTTATTTTTGGTTGTTTGATTTTATTTGTTAGGACTTACTGTGTGCTGATATTACATAAACACATCTAAGTCATTGCATTATTTTAACTAGAAAGTGTCAGGAATCAGGAGGCAGCAAACAACTCTGGGATGAGAAACACAACCAAGCAGACTCAGGTGTCAGTAGTGAGTGTCAGCAAAGCACTGGGCGTGAGCACAGTGTTCAAAACATACCCCTGCAGCATGGGGGTGGGCTGGTACATCCTTATTTTGCTGGATCCACACATGTGCAAGAATCCAGCAGGTTCCTTAGATACCATTCAAAATAATCTGCTCTTGATTAAAGACATAGAAATGTTAAAAAGGATGTAGACTTTAGGAAACTGTGTGATTGGCCTAGAGAACTCACCATCAGAAAGGGTTTCAAAACACAAAGTTATATTTTTCTTGATTTTGTGTGGCATAGAAAATATGTTGAAAATACTTTACAGGATGTTTCATAAGCTGTTTACAGTAGGTCTTCCTTATTTATAGCAGACACTGGTTTTGTAATCAGTGCAGAGCTTACAATTAGTGTTATCTCTTACACTCTTGTTTAACATCATTAGTTTATATTGTTACCACTTTTTTTTTTACCTTTTTTTTTTTGGTGAGGGGAAGGGTCCTTAAACAAAGTACAAAGGGCTTGGAATTAACATTCAACAATCAGCAATCAACAATTGAAATCTACAATCCCAACTTTTCTATTTTTTTTAATAATTCATTGTACTGAGTGTGAAAAATTCATCTTTCTGTAAACCAGGACATGAATATATAAGTGAGTATATGCAATAAAGATACAAATCTATGGAATGTTTGTCAAGTAATACTTATTTTTATAATGAAAGTTCATTTCACTGAAACTGAACCTCTGTGGCTTTATATGGACATAGAGAAAGCCAAAACTTAGCTCATGGAATATATATATTGTCTGTTATAAGAAAGTTTAAAAATTCCCTGACCTTGGGATTTATCAAATTATATTTGATATGTTCCAGATGCTACAGTTAATCTTAAACCCCCCAAAACTATATCTATGGGTGTTCTTTCAGTTACAGCTGAACTGATTTGGGTCCATATATCTCTTTTCAAATACATGTTTTTGATGGTAGCCTATTTATGCATCATTCATAATTAATTCTGTATTTTGATCAATTAAAGGGGTGGAGAAGATTTAATTATTAGGACCAAATTATTGTCTGATCAACTATTTTATAATCATTGAGTAATTTTAAAGGCCATAATAATCAAATAATATTGCATGTTTTATTATTCCACTAAATACAATACATCAAATAGATGTATACAAAATATTTCCTGCCTCAAAGTTACAATTCTATGAAATAGTTGCTTTTGACTTTTAATCCAGGCTCTGTTACGACGTTTTGGCAATATCATAAGTCCTAGACACGTCAAGACTTAATCAGCTATTCTTTACAGGACATTGACTATTGAAAAACTGCATTTTTGGCTGCTATACTTTCTCAGAAGTGCTTAAATTGTAAACCTAACACCTACAGTATGTAGGAAATGGCACCTAAAAAGCCACCACAGTGTGTGACTCTCCCTAAAAAAGGAGAAAATGCTGAGTAGGGCGGTGGGATCTGTAGCACATCGTTCATGCAGAATAAAGGAAAACATCATCTTCACTCATGAGTTTTCTGCTATATTCAGTCACCAGCCTTTGGCACTCACTGGAGTTGGAGGAAAAAACTATGCTTTCAATATAGGTTTGAGGAAAATCTTTTGATTGAAGAGAACACATTCTCCCTGCTCCCAAAGGTTGCCCCAACACAGGTCTGAAGCACTATTGTTGGGTTTTCCCCAGCAGTGCTGCCAGCAGAGCCCTGCATTGCCCAAAGCACCAGCGCTCTGCAGTGCTTGCAGATCTAAAGCATTGTGGCCTTCAGAGACCAAGGGGCTCCTCTCTGTCCTGGATAACTTGGATACTTTCAAGTAAATGCAAAGATCTGCTGTTTGTATCATCTGTTTTATCCTGCATCTGTTTTGGTGGCTCCTCTGAAATCCTGACCCCAGGGAAAGGTTTCAGTGAAAGGGCTCTGTGCTATTCCTTTACATGTCTCAGAAGGCTGGGATTTTTAGGGGGCAATTTTATATGTTTTTGTGGGGAGTTGTGGGTTTGGGTTATCCTTTCTTTTAGGGCATCATTTTGAACTAAGTAGCACATAATCGAGCAAAGTTACTGAATTCTGTGTACTGTCTTTATACTCAGTTATGGAAAAAACATTCAGTCAAGCGTGATTTTAATAACTGCAAACTGATGCCAAAATATTAATGGATTTAAAGGATTTTTTCCTCTGAGGTCTTCAGGAGAATAATTTAAAGGTTTTGTTTTTCCCTGAGGACTTTTTTTTTCTTTTTAAAAGCTTTTCATTTTAAAATTACAGTGTTTTATACTTCTTTTATACACTTGAAGGGGTTTTGTCAGCTCTCAGTAAAAATTAAGGTCTTTTAAAATGACCCGATTATCCCTCTCTAGCATTGTTGATCCAGAGAAGGCAAAGGAGTGGGAGTGACAGCAGCATAGCAAATGAGGGAGGAGAATGACAGGGCTGAAAGATGTAGACTAAAATCCTGTGACGAAGGCTTCACAAAAAAATGAGTTTGAATTCCTTCAATAAATTATATCTAAACCCCACTTGAAATCTCAGTAAGGATGGAAGTTTTGTTTATGGACTAGTCAGTATTTCACTTCTTTGGCTTCCCAGAAAAAGTGTTGTTTCTGTAGACTTTCTAGATTGATGGTGCTTTAGCCTGTCGAATCCCCAGGGAGCATTTCAGAAATTATGCTGACTCCATCCACCTGCCTGTGGCAGAAGGGCTTTAGCTCACACCTGAGAGAAATTTCTTTATATTCTGGGACTTGACCTTTTTAGTTGTTTACACTCATGGCTTGGTTAGAGATGCATCTCTTTTCCAGAGCAATGTAGGTTTGCTCCAAGTTGCAAGGATTTTGTCCTGCACGTTATTTATGAGAAATACTTTCTTCTTGAGGAATACTATGCCTCCCACCACTCAGGTTAGACTGAGACTGTTCTCAGCAAGTTTCACCAAAAATGGTATTATCTGTAGAAAGTCAAAGGCTCCTTCTTACTTGCTATAGATAGCACGTGAATATGGTGAGGGCATCCCCACCCCGGAGCTGCTCTGCCCCGGCAGCTCTCCTGGAAGGAGCAGTCTCAGCAGCACCTCTGCCCCTGCCCCGATGCTGTGTCCCTGCTCTTGCACCCACCACGTGTAAGACCCCAGGAGGCTGCAAGGGGCTGACCAGGTTCAATATTAATTGCTTCAGGTCTGAGGGGTAGGGGACTGCAGCAATCTTTGCTGCTCAGTTAAGCTGCTCCATGTTTGGGGCTACATCTACTCTAGGTACCCTCCTGCAAGTGCAGTCCCTCTCCTCTCCCATATTTGTGTTTCTCAAAGACCCTTCTTGGCTCTTTCTGCAAAAGGATTTAATTTGAATACAGCTGTGATGTTGGCATTTACCCTTCCAGTTTCTTGTCTTCCCTAAACTGGGTTATAAAATCTGAAGCTTTGCTTTTCCTAGAGATTGTATCTAAATTTACATTTTAAGGTATTTTTAAGTTGTTATTTCTTTAATATAAGTGACTTTTCAGTTGCTCACAGTGTTTTCATGACTGACAGATTATTTTATGAACTATAGCCCATAAAATGTGCATAATGGGCAAGGGCTACGTCTTAAACTGCCCTAAAATCTTCCATGAAAAACTGATGGTTGAGTTGTCAAGTTGGGAACTTGGGGTGCTTTCTTCAAGGTAGACTTTTCCTACTCTTTCAACTTCAGGAACATATCCCATTTCTTCTTCAGGGGGACACAGCTTTCACAGTCCCTTTGCATTCAACTCCTGTGTGTGAGCCTGTGGCCCTGTTTTTTCCCCTGAAATACAACTGAAGATCAACTCTTTAAGGCTTACAGAATATTCAGTGTCAATATTCAAAAGTAGGCTGGGAATCATTTTACATTCAAGTATGGACAGTGCAGTCCTACAAATGGTGATTCATTTCCATTTCACTCCTCTGGTTCACAGGTGTGTCAGTGATGGTACAGTGACAGGGGTTACTGACTTGAAGAAGCAGAAACCCACGGTATTCTAGATTTAAATGAATTGTGACTGCTGTGCAGCCACACTAGAAATTTACATTCTGAAACTGGAGAAAGCTGACAGACCAACCAATCTGCCTCCAAAGAGAGGTTCTACTTCTGCTTCCCTTTTTCCAAGATTCAAAGTAATGTGACATCCTTTGTCCCTCATCTTTTTTCTAAAGGTGGAGGTAGATATCCCTTGCACAGGACATATCACTGCAATAAAATGGTGTGCCACCATTTATTTTCACACTCCAGAAAGAACAAAGCCTCCTATGTTCCTGACTTCTGGGCTTGAATGAATGAACAAAGCTCTGGGTTGACTACTGGTCTGGTCTTACAAAAGAGCCATTATTTTATCATTGCATGGAACCCAGAGACAAACATCAGTTTACATCTGAATATAGAGTAAAAGTGGTGGTACCTGCATTGCTCATGGCTGTGTCCCTAGGTTCAGAGTATTTATATATTTATATTCAGAGTATATATTTATATATTTCTGTAAATGCATGTAATTCTTCAGGCTCCTGGATTGGTTTTGGAAGCTGACTTTATACAAAATCTGGGGCAGAATTTGAATTGTCTTAATTTTCAGTTTCAAAGAAGACTTAGTGCCAAAACAGGATTTCATCAACATTTTTGTATTGGTTAGTAAGTGTCTGCAAAACTACTGTGTGCTATAACATTGCTAATAAAAAGTGATGTAGACTGAGAGTATTGACCAGATTCCTCAGCAGAGACCATGGAAGGATATTCCTTCATTTTTTGCCTCTGTCAAAGAAGTGATGCAGATTGTCTTTTTACCATAAACTCATGGTGTGCAGTAGTACCCACATTTGCATGTGACTGAGAATTGAGATAGTTTAGGCTGTTCGGATCTTTAGTTGTATTCAGGTTGACAGAAAGAAGTTCAATCTTTCATGACCTTCCAGCTGTTCCAGGAGAACCTATTTAATGAAACACTTTATCATGGTATTTGCTGTGGTCTGAATTTATTCTTTATACTTAGCAGAGGGATTACTTCTTAAACAAAGGCAAACGTATCTATTTATCCCTAATCACTGATGTTAGCAGTGCTACAAGTGGTAATAAAGAGCAGACATAGAATCACTTGTACCTCTACACTAGTGCCAGGATAATCTTTTTTACTGCTGCACCTTAGCACTTATAAGAAGAATTCACTTCCTTTTAATTTATGCAAACATGACATATTATTTAGTTGTGTTGCAATATATGTTATTTTTTGCTAAACTTTATTTCTCATTAGATGATGGAAAAATGTTTATTTTCATTTGTCTAATTCTCCCCTAAGTATTGACTCTAAAATTCTATGGTTGTATACCCAGAAGCTTAATTTAAATTTTGTTAAAATCCTGCTCATCTCCTTTAAAAACAAAACAAAACAAAAAACAAAACCAGTTTTGTTCTGTGGTTACTTTTTGCTGTGTTATGGATAATGCAGTTAATATAATACAAAAAGTAACAATTGTCCCACTGTTGCTGATTGCAGCAACAGGCTATGAAAGTAGTATTAGCTATCTTTTTTATACTAGAGGAGTAGTAGCGGATCTTAAAATGCAAATATTTTCCAAATGAAATAGCAGATACAAAATGCTGCAGCTCAAAAAGGGAAATGACTCAAAGGTCAAAGCAGGCATGGCTACATCCAGGAGCAGAAGTCTCATGGCTTTGCAGGAAGGTGCAGAAAGTAAGGCTGACTGGCTTGCTTGATAATATATGTACTTCTATATGTGCAAGTCCTTCTTGAGATTTTTCTGGATTATTCACTCTTCTGAAAAAATCTCAGTGTTTATTCATTAAGGATGCTGTGTTCTTTGTTGATCCACAGGCTATATTATGGAGGCGTTTCTTGGAATTCTTTTTTCATGGATGGTGTTTTCATTATTTTAGTAAACTTAATAGGTTGTAAAATAGCAAAGAGTAAATAGAATTTTCTTTCATATTGAGAACCTAAAGCTCATTTGGGAGATTACCCTCTCTGGAGAGACATTTTTGGAAGTTATTCCAATCCTTTCAAAATAATTGTATTTGTATTTGCATAAATATTATGCAGAATTGCTCAAAAGATAACTGTGACTATGATACATTTTACAGTACTCATTTACAAGGCTCAGGGACAGTAACATTGCATTTCAATACTAGCCAAGTTAATAGGAATAGCAGCCTAAGTTCATAGTTTGTTCCTCAGTCGTCCTTACTGGACCTGTCATATTTGCCATTTCTCTAACACATACCTATCAGTATGCAGTCTCTAGACTGGATCTGAAGTAAGCTTATTTTTATCAAGTAAAAAAAAACCTGGGTAATTCTGTTTACTTCATCTGAAATTTTTAGTATTGTACCATGGCAGCTGACCTATGTAAGTCAGGGATTCCTCTATCACCAGCAAATATGTTTCATCCTGAAAAATATCTTGGAGCATCTTTTCAGTACATGCCAGTCAAAGGTAAGAGAGCAAAATGCTTTCTGCATATTAAAAATGTAATAACTGTTATGTGGAATTAGGGGATAATCTCTGTTCTCTTTCTCAGTTTGTAGTCTTTTGTAAAGCAGTTGTGTGGGCCAGTCATAGCATCACATTAGTTTTGTATAGATAACATGTCATTCTCACTGCACTGTTCTTCAATCTAGAAGGAAATTTGCGACATGTTCTTCTTGAAATCTGTTACAGTATTGGAAATGTAATAATCTAATGTGGCAAAACTGTTTAGTCCTTGTATCAAGGGGCTTTGGCTGTAAAAAAAGTACTTAGCAGCCACAGTGTGTTCTTGGTGCTTTTATTTCAGCTCAAAGAACAGAATTTTCTCTTACTGCAAATGCTGAAACAGGCAGTATGTTTTCCTTTATAATATTTAGTGTTGCACGAAAAGTAGATAATCCTCAATTCAAGCTGATAAGCCTGAAAAGGATTTCAGCTGCTTGTTTTAGCAAAACATCTTTTATCCACCTGCTTTATTTTTTTCTTGGTCATGCGTTCTTTTAGTGAACAGTTTGTATTGTCAATACAACAGGAGGGTATATTTTTTTCAAGCATGACTGGCATTCTTACTGGTTGACCCATCAGTCTGGTGCAAGATACATCAAGAAAAACAATAAATTCTGATCAAGGCAAAAATATGGTTATGAATCATTCTCATATTGCAGAAAAAAAAAAGTCCTCAGTAAGAAGCATCATTTTATAAACAAAATCAGCTTGTAGAGACCAGCATAAACATATGATCTTAAATAGACATTGATTCATCCAGGAAATTCACACAGCAACCCCTAACAATTAAAGACTAAGGTAGTCAGTTAATGAACTGACTTTTGCACAGAAGATCTTCTTATCATATGCTTTACCAGACATTTATGTCAAGAATGGGTTTCAAAATGTAGCATAGAGTTTGTATAAATGATTACTGTTCTGGTGATAGCCACTCTCAGAAAAAAGGGTAGTAGTTTCCACTACATGTTTGAGAAGACTTCCTTTTGCAGATTCTAGTGTTTTTATCTTCTCCATAGCATGGGAAATGCAGATCATATTGTGAATACTTTGGTAGTTTTCACAGTAATCCTTGTATCTCAGTCTGAGGTGATTATAGCATTTATCTCTTGTTCTTTTCTGAATAGCTTTCTGAAAGAGGAAGATGTGGAATAAAATGTTTTATTCTACCTAAAAGTCAGGTTTGATGTACAATTCAGGTAGGAGAAAGCCTAAGTGGTGATGAAATTGCCATTTCACTACCTCAACCATTTCCATGGCTCTTCGCTGCCTGATAATTTTCGTAACAATGGCTGGCAGGCTTTGGGTCTGGTTTAGAGCTTGAACTTCAGGCAAAGCATCCTTAAGAACTCGCTTTCTAAAAATGTATTTTCACTTTTCCCTGTTATGAAGATATGCCATATTAAGCTTTTTATAAAGATTTTCAAATGCTCCAAATTTTTCTTTCGTTTACCTTTGTTAAGAAATCTCTGGTGAAAGCAGACTAAGACAGGCTTTTACATTAGGAGCATTCTAAGGTACATTGCATAATACCATTTGTGCTGATACAATTTTGTTAGATGGGAAAAACAGAGGAGAGAGGAAGAAAGCCAAATTCATATCAAGCCAGAAGCACTAATACTTAAGGGAATTGTTCTATGCACTGCATATTAAAAGAATAAATGATTTTTCATATAAAGAACAACTGTACACTGGAATTTTTAGAACTCCCACTTACATGAGTAGTGCTTTTACATTTCTTATAAAGAAAGACAATGTTTTAAATAGCAGTATTGGAAAAAAAGATTAATAAAGATCCTTCTGTAAGGTATTTTATTTGAGGAAGGCAAAAGGAAAGGAAAGGAAATGTGTTTGGTGGTGTTCTGGTTGGGTTTTTTCCCTTCACTGGTTGTTTACTGGAGTAAACTCTTCCAAAAAGAAAATGTAAGTTCAATTCCTTTTTGGCCTGATCCACCAAGGAGTGATCTGGGATTTTTCCCTCCAGAAATTGAGCAGCATACTTGCTGCCAGGACCAAATCACCTGAATAGTTCTTGCATCCAACTACCCTGTTCCAAAACCAGAACCTACTCTCCACCCTGAGTAGCATATGATGCATATGCTCCTACAATAACCTTGTCAGGAAATGCAAATGTTAATCAATTTTTTTCATCCCAGACTAGAATGATTTATGATGTGCATTTTCTAATATTAAAAAAAAAAAAAAACAAAAAACACCTGTGGTCACAATGAAGAGGTCTGGAGTTTCTTTATCATATTGCCTATGAATTATGTTATTGTAGCCAAAATTGTGGTAATAGGAATTCTTACGAGGATCCCATCCATTTCAACAAAAGAAACTGCAATTGTGTCAGTAGTCTGGCTGCCCTACCCACCAAATCCTCTTAATGTTTCTGTATCTGAGTCAAGATTTAGAAGGGAGATATAACAGGGAAAAAATAGAGGTCAGGATAGCAAAACATGTTCCTGTCTCTGCAGCCTGATAAAATATGGCTAAAATAATCTTTCAGATGATGTAACATTTTTAAAATACATAGAAAATAAAATCACCTAAGTCTCAGCTTGTATGCTGTGGAGCAGGACGATGCTGTAACACAACATCTAGGTACAGCTCTGCTTGCTGGTTCTTGTGCTCAGAGTGAGGACCTGTGTAGTTTTACAGAAATTATTTAATGTCCTCATTAACTGAACTGGAAGACAAATCAGAGCTTCCTAGACCCCATCTCAGTTCCTCTACAGTGGTGCTGAACTTGGCTCTGAATTTATGCGTGCTTGGCACTGTTAGTTTTCTCATTCCTCTCTGAAATTTCTCTCAGCTCTCTACAATTTACTATTCCAGCTAATTAGGTGGCAGTCTAATAATTGATTTGTAGGTGCTTGCTAATTAAAGTTAATCTCGTATGCATAGTTATGATTTTTTCTCATTTCAAAAGAGTGTGATCACAGCCAATGAAAAGATGTCAGGAGGGAATGATTCAATGTGTTTGCATAATTTTCTTGAAAACCATATAAATGCTTTTCAGATTTCTAAATGCTGTAGATGTATTTACCAGTTAAGCTGAAAATGCTGCCAGTGACTGAACATATTGGTGTCTTAGGGTATACCTCAGTTATATCAATATTAAACTATAATTGAATCTAATGAAAACTTTTCCTTAGTGTGTATAACCTGAGACTGGGCACCCTTAGCAAAATCCCTAGGAGCATCAAGCACATGTAATGCAAGCTTTGGTGATGTGAGAATGGGACTGTTCAAAATTTGTCAGTATCAGCTTCTTGTACTTTTCTTCATTCTTTCAGCCTGTAGTTTATCCTGTAGGTGTAAAACACTGGAGATTTGTAGTCAAATGTTAGATAGTAAATGTCAGGGGTTGTCATGTTCCTAAGTGTTAGTTGGTAAATATATCCAATGTGGGCTTGAAAATCATTCCCTGAGAGATCATTGTGGATGTTTGTGGATGTCTTCCTTGTCTATATGCGAGTGAATTTAAACTTTTTATGTGGGGTTCTAGACCATCATATTTGCATCTAAATCTTAATGTGTATTATTCCTGCTGCAGTTGTAGGTGGACTTTGTTTAACTGTATATTTTTCCATATCTTTTAATCTCCCCTGGAGTTTCATAAGAATGGAACTTTCCTGCTGGCTTTTTTTTGGATACAAAGGGGATAAAGGATATACAAAGCACTTTTTTCTTTTCTCTGCATGTCAAGAAAATATGATTTCTAGTTCAGCTGGTAACATGGATTTAATTGGTTCTGAACTTGAAAAAAAAGTCATCCCAGTGTAAGGAAACGTGGGGTTTGTGTTTCAGCTGTGGATATGGCCATGGATAGCAATGCCAAAGTAGAGAGCCACAGTAAGGCTGTGAATGTGAGGGGTCAGTGAGCTTGTCAAAGTGCAGAGTTGCAGCTGGAGAGGTCACCTTGTTACCTGGTCTGTACAACAGGAGATAAGTTCTTTTACTGTTGTGAAGAAAATAAATGGGTAAGGAGATTCACTTTCTCTTCCTGCCTCAGAAATGGAGGGACAGCCAGCCAGACAAGTATATCAAGGGGAACTGCATCCCTGCAACTGAGCAGCTGTGGATCAGTTTTTCTCACATGATGCAGGCCTAAAGTGCATTTAGTCCCCTGGCTATGTCCCTGCCACCTTCTGCTTTCCTCATCTCCTGGGTGCTTAGTGTAGAACTGGATGCCCCTTTCTCTCCACCTAGGAATTGTCATTGTTCATAAGAGTTTTCATTCTAAAGTGAAGTGTGCTAAAGTACTTCAGGAAGCTCAGCTTCACCCATGGCAATGTAAATGCTTTGCTGAGCAGCATCTTACAAATTGGAGGTGTGCATCATAGGCACATTCGTTTTCCAGAGGTTTTGCCTTTTGGCCTTGTGTTTTGGGGTATTTTTCCTTGCTGTTTTGGTTACAGCTCTTAGTAACACATTGTTAGAATTGTTCATCTGTTTGTACAGCTTATATTCAGTGATCCCAGTCCTGCCCTGGCTCTGTGCTGGGCTGCAGCCGGGTGCATTTGTAGAACAGGAGTCAGTTTAGTGACTGTCTTCAGTGCTCACCAGCTTTGCATTGAGGAGCAGCTTCAGGGGTGAGTAGCAAGATGAAAGTAATTGTATATGGCTTTAAGCACAGAAGGGATCAAAGGAGCTGGAAGGCAACTAGATTTTGTAGTCTTGTGCAACTGCTAGGGAAAGCAAGAGAGGGCAGAGATGAGAAGAATAAGAAAGAGGTTTTTCAATTTGTTTTGTGCTACTTGTCTGTGCTAAGTTGCTCTGTGCCACTTTGGTGATGCAGAACAGCCATAAAGTTGGTCTAAAATATGGGTTGTTCTGCATTTACTGCTTCACCAGAGCACTGCAAAACAACCGGAGTGTAATGATGAATCAGTCCTGTTTATTTAATTTTGTTTTGCATACTTGAGCTTTACAGCAACATTATTAATGGGAAAAAAACTTGAGAAACATTCATCTTTGCTTATAGCAGAAGCTGAAATAATTGGAAAAAATATTTTCCTCTGGTTTTCAATGTTTTCAATTAAACTGCATTTGAATTTTCAATCTGTTGGGATTCAGTATTCATTATCTTTTCTCAGGGTTGCATATATGTGTCATTTCTCCAAAACTGAGCTCCCTAGGATGAAGAGTCACTTTACATATTGCTTCAATACGAGGCAATGAAGAGCATTGAACAAATAGGAAGCACAATGCTTTAAAAAGACTCATCATATTATGCAGTTACATTTATTACATGTTGCCTTCTTTTATATCTCTCCTTTACCTTGGATATCCTCTTACAAACCTTTCTGTGCATATACTGCACTTAACTGTAACTTAACTACATATTGGACCAGTTATTCAGCAAGTAGATTCTGCTGATGATGGAGAAATTGGAGGCTAACAATATACATGTTGTGAGTCCTGCCAAACACTTAATTTTCATTTATGTTTCTATTTATTTCAAAGGTGATTTTAGCAGTTTTAACTATGGAAATGAATCCTTGAAGTGTGGAGAATATTATCAGCTGAATTCTTCAGTAGCCCCATAAAAAGTTTTGTTTCAGTTCAGATCTTCTCTTGGGCTGAAGAATTTGGCATTTTCCCTTGTATTACATTTATTGCTCCACTGCTTCTTATATAGCAATAAATTACCACGAAATCTGGAGAAATTCTCTATTTGATTGCATTTGATTATTTGTTTTCTAAGACAGTAACTTTGCAAGCCAAAATTTGAAAGGTGGACTTACCTGTTTAATATATCTGTTCAAACTGAAAGAATTTGCCTCTATACCCTTTCAGTTTATGGTGTTTGTGTTTATTCATCCTCATCCAGCTCTAAAGGAAAAACTGAGTATCATCAATACCTAAAACTGAAATGCAATGAAGTTTAGTAAAAGAGTATCTCATAATGCATCAAGTACTTTCACCTTCCAGTGGCTTCACCATCATGACGAAATTGTAGGAAGGGTCTATATTTGTCATTTTTCTTACACCTTACCTCCAGAGCCTATCTTGCTTTATTGCAAAAGTTGAGTCCACAGAGATTATCCTGCAGTGTTATGAACCATGCTCCTGTCCACCAGCAAGAACTCAATAAACATCTAATTCCCAAGATCTGTCAGCAAAATACAGCTGCCAGCTTAGGGGTTCTTACACAGCAGATAATTTACTCCAATGCAGCATGCTTCAGAATGTGTAGAATGATGGATACACAGTGCTTGCAGGGAAAAACACAAGTCACATAGATTTAAAAAAAAAGTATTATATTCTTTGGCAGAAATAAATCCCAATGATTTTTTTTTTTTCCCAAAACAGCTAAACTCTTTACCTGTGGATTTTAAAAATGTGATTCTGGGTGAAATACAGCATATTCACATGGAAAGCATATTGAACTTCAGTTGAAATTTGGATTTAATGGCTTTTGGTGGCTGCCATTATTGCCCACTTCATTTTTAAGAGCAAATTCTAGTGAGAAATAAGCCCATTATTATATTTAGACACTGAATGCAGAACTTCTGTTACTTCATTAACCAGTAAGTTCTATTTCCCATCTGAAATAATTTCTGTAAGTGAGATTATTGTAAACAACTGAAATGAATCCACATAGGAAATCTTATTTTTCTTAAAACTGATGGAGAGTAAACATACCTGGAAAGACTACCTACCACGAGTCCTTTTCTATCAGGTTCTGCCATTTAAAAATCATTAAAGTAAGTTTTAAAGAATGCATCATTTTTACTCAGTAGAGAAAAGACACCATCATTTTCTTTTGAAGAATTTATGCAAATTTAAGAATCTGTGTGTATGTATAGCTGTCTTGTAATTTCCTGATACCTCCTGCAAATTTAGTGGCATTTATTTCATAGTAAAGTTTATCAGTGTGTGCCCACCCACGGACATAAAAAGTTCACATTTTTGGTAGTACAAGAGTTTAGCTCAATTTAACTTGCTTGTAAGCAGTACATCTCTTGTTTTCATAAAGTGAGGAGACTTTAGAGACATTCATGATGGGTTTTGCCACTTATTTTTTGAAGCTGGAATGTCTCCCTTTGTTTTCCTTTTCAGTGAATTTGCTGTGCTCCCAGGTCTTAGCGTCTGCCTTTTCCGAATTCTGCATCCTGATGAGTGGCTGCTTTCAGGCTTGCCAGAAGCAGTGCTGCTCACATCTCTCCTGGCCCTGTCCCCGGGAGACCTCGATACCCACACTTCACTGGGTGTCATCGGCATGTTTTAGGGAATGCTGTGAGGGTACTGCACTGCCCAGCCACCTGGCAGGGAGGGAGGTGTCTTGTCACTGCTTCCAGGCTGAATGTGTGCAACCGAGTTTTAAACTAAAGCCTTTCAGCCTGAGGATCACTGGCGCAAAGTCTTCCAGGTTTGCTTGAGAGCCAGGTTTGTGTGGGTGGAATTTTAAAGCGCATTAATTCGATAAAAGCTGCAGTATCCGGGTACTGAAAGCCACCGTTCACCGACGGCTCCTGCTTTCCCTCTGCTGCAAAGCAGCTGGGCTGCTTGGAAAAGCCATGCTGGCAGTGGCTGCAGAAGCACTGGCCTGTGCCCCTGCTTTCACGCAGACATTGTCAAGACACACTGGAGCTGGGTGTTCACTTAGCAGCTCCGGGACTGGAGTGTGCAGTTGGCATACATCTGCCCTGCGATTTCCCTCTTTGCCTGAGACGAAGCACTCAGTGTGGAAAGGGGAATCCAGGCTCTGTGGTGGTGCGGGATGCTGCCAGATCTGCTGTGCCAGTCCAGAGCAGCCCGGTCTGCACTGAGAAGAGATACCGTGGTGGTGGCAGCTTGTTTGCTGCACTCATTTTTATTTCAATTTTCAATTCTAGATTTCCAGGGGCCTGTTTGAAACTCGGCGAAACCCTTTTGGAGGTTTTGTGCATTTAGACTGAAGTAAAATAAGCAAAATCTTGCTTTTCCATTCCAGAGGAGGTACTGACAAAATGCAGCTTTTTTAAAAGGATAACTTTTGAAGTTGAAAAGTTGCCTGCTTTCTAAGTTATGACTTTCAACTCGCTCTGGTACTGTGAATTGTTTACATTTCCTCTGGTAAATTTGAATATTTTTTTTGTTTGTTTTCTTTCCTTGATGCTTATTTCAGGATTTAGATGTTAAAGTAGAAAGAAAATTTGGTAGGTAATTAAGTTTGTGACTCTGCTCAACAGGATCACTTTAATTCTTATTTGGAATACAAGTTGTCATAGGTGTTACCAGACTTCGATTCTCTAGAAGTGCTGAAGATGTAGTAAATTTGCTGCACAACTTCATGAATTTCATGAATAGAGTGAAAACACCCTGGTAAAGTGAATATGTGCTATTTTCTGTGAAAATGTGATTTTTTGATTTTTTTTTTTTTTAATCCTTAATAATGGTTTTATTCAAGAGCTTAAGTCCAAGGAAATTCTTTGAACGCACCTATAATTGCTTATGAATATTTCAGTTATTGAGAAGGCAGTGGTAAATCATTTTGTCTTCGTAGAGAAAGAGGAGAATCATTGTGTGATGAAGACTGTGGGTGGGTAATCAGGACTTTAGAATTTTAAATCCTCTTTTTTGCCATTCATTCTGACTTTCAGCAGTCACTGGTACTTTTACTCCTTCAGTTCTTTTAAATATGTCAATAATAGAAAGAGTCACCTTAGAGTGATACTTACAATTTGCAAAATGCTTTTCAGCTTTTAGCAGAAAAATGCAAAGACAGATAAAAATATTTCTTAACATATTAATTATTAATTTTCTTCTTTTACTTGTGAAATATTAAAGTGAAAAGAAAGTAAGTTTTCAGTGGTTCCTTTATGTAAAATTGCTAATAATAAAGAAACTTTAATGATCTTGTAAGTATGGAAATACTAATACACCAAAAATTAATGCAGCTTCTTCTTTCATTTATTAAGTTCTGGATTCTTCCTTCTTTTCAAATAGACAATTTTGTTTCCTATGGGAGTAAGAGTAAATATAATTCAGTTTATCATTATTTTAAACTTGCTTTCAGTTGAGAATTCAATAACATCAGAATTAGAAGAGCAACAATTTTGAGGATTTACAGTCAATTATTAAAAATAAATGAGTACTCTGCGGTCAAATGAGTTCTGAAAAGGGTTTTCAGTTATTGGCAATTGCTTTTTTGTTTTCCTCAGTTCAATATGATTGGAAGTACCTTACATTTCACTAGGTTTAACTGTTATTTGTGCTTGCTTTCATTATTTGTGAAGCTTCAAATGAAAACACAGTGTATAGGCAGAGTTCAGAAGAAAAAAAATACGCCTAATATGTACATTTAATATGTTGGAACTACAGAGAAATAGAATGAAGTTTGGAATACAGGAGAAAAGGATTTTTTTTTTTTTAATGTAAGCTGTGTGACAGTCACCAGATCAGAGGAAGAATGACTAAACAGCACAGATTGCGAACTATTTCACTCTTATTAGGGATATTCTGGTCTCCTACCATGAGAAAGAAGTAAAATCCCACACAGCTGACAACCCTCTCAGTGTAACATCTTTCCAAGGATGTAAAGGTTTATGAAATTTGGGTTCTTCAATTCCTTTTGTCTTCTTTTTAAATCTCTTTAGAGTTGTTAGGTTGATCAATATTTCTCCTATATATTTTCTAAGATAAACATGTTTTAAATTAGTGTCATTTAGAAAAATTCCGGAGCTTCCAGCCCTAAAGCCATTATCTATTAAAATGTGAGAATCACATTCAGAAGAGGACAGGGTAGAATTTGTGCTAGATACTCCTCTCTGATTCACATAGTCAGTGAGGAAATTTTTCCTTTTTTTTTTTTTTCTTTTTTTTTAAATCTAAACACAGTATACTTTTTGCTTAGTGTGGGTGTTCTGTGTGGATTATCTCCCCCTCTTTAACCCTTACTGCCTGAAGTTCACTGTCAGTGTCTCAAGTGAATTTTGTGTCTTAAGTGAATTAAGTTTGTCTGCTGATGTGTGACTTTATCTCATGTTTTATCAAACACCTTGCCTAAAACTGATGAGGTATTTCCAGATTAAGCAGACCAAACACCCTCCCAAAATGTTGTCTGAATTATTAAAATAAATGCTTAAATGACAATTTAGTCCTTCTTTAGAGTGATAAAAACACTTAGGACAATATCTGCAACATACTTCCTATATGGAAATAATTTTAGAATGTCTTCCAAAATATATATATGACATTTTTAGAAAGACTTATCTCTTCTGTGTGGAGTGTTATGGATAGTATCAGTTATGGTAAAGCATGCAATATCATTTATAGCTTCAGAAAGTAAAATGCCCTAGATCTGTTAGTCTGAGAGAGGGGGGGCGTCATTAATCATCTAGGAGCTTCCTTAAGAAATAGAAACACACTGTGTTAGAAGAGTGAAATAGATGTCAATTAACAATATTTACTGTGGTCTTATGATGGATTGTTACTTACTGAATTGCATTGAAGTAATAATAAAGCATGAAAATGGTGAGATCAATTCCAAAATCCTTTATTCACATTTCTCTGGTTGTAGTCATGTGTTTCAGATGACATCTATCTGATAAAATGAGCTGCTGCTTTCCTGTTTACCCCAACCTGTGAGCTCAGCACCACTTTGTGAAACACAGTTTGTGACACTAACGTAGGTTCACTGACTAAGAATTACTGCTGTATCTCTGAAAGAAGGACTGGTGTCTGGGCTCTGTCAGGCAAGAGGATGAGACACATCCTCAGCACTTTTACCCAGAGACAGCAGGCACTCATGAGACCAGCAGTTACATCTGAAATATGGAAAGCAAGTGCCAGAATGCAAAGCCTACAATGGTGGCATTTTAGCACTTAATATGCACATGATGGCAAAAGAAATCAGTCAACATGTGATAACCTTAATGACAGCCCTGAGAGGTGATGGCCATCATACCTAACTGTGTAGTGAAATGTCTGTGATAGATTTGTGGCACCCTTACTCCTCTCAGGAGTCTGGGGTGTTGGTATGAGGGAAGCATCACTGCTTCCCTCTCAGCATGGAGTGATACGCCAGATGTGCATGCAGTACTCTTGGCAGAGAGAGGAGATTGAGAGGAGATTATTTTGTGCTCATAGTCCCTAATAAAAGCAATCAATTAATGTGAAAACTCTTTTGTGTGTGTGTGTGTGTAGAAAAATAACAAGGTTAATTCTGAGTGTTGACCTTGTGTTAACCTGTATTATGTACAGATATGTTGCCAAAATATATGGATTTGGAGCAAAAAAAAAGACAAATCCTGTACATAAGAATGTATGAAAAAAAACCCCTAGGATTTTATCATATAGTGGACACGCAACTTTATGAAGATTTATTGAATCTTTTATGCATTTCTTTGTTGATTATTGTTTATTAATGAAATATCAAAGCTATGGATACTGTTGTATTCTGAATAGGTGATTTGAGATAAACATTTAATGATGTAGCTTCAGAATTTGTTTTGAGAAAGTGAATGCAATATTTTTATGTGCAATGAAGATATAATGATTAATATATCTTTAATTATCCTTATCATAAAATCAGTTTTTAATATTCCTAGAGAGCATCATCTCTTACCCCTTACTTCTGTTTTAGATCCTGCTTTCTCTTGCTAAGCCTGTACATTTAGGTCACAAACAGATTCTTAGCAAGGTTGTGCTACTGGTTGGTGTTGGGGTAGCAATTAAGTATAAATAGATGGATTAGTCAATTCCTGTGTCATGTGCATTCATATATACAAATGTATATACGTGTATATGCACATACATGTGTGTAAATGTTTACACACATGCACTTTTAGTATTTGGTTAAGATAAAGTGCTCTTTCTGTAAAAGTTTGGAATTCCGACTTGACAATTACAGTAAAATGTACCTTTTTGTTTGTGTCACTGGAGAAAAGTCAGTGATATTTGATTCTGCTGATACTATTAAGTACATAAAATATACTGACCAAAGAACCCGAAATTGGGAAAATGCCTCCACATTATGATCTATTTAAAAAATGTTTTGAATTAGCTCCTTCAGGGCAATGAAAATTACTCTGGCTCTGTTTTTAAGAACATTTCTTGGAAGTAAGTTCCAAATAAACTTATTTAGAGTAATGAGTCAACAGCAAAAAAAAAATTCGGATTTCACTAGGAAAATAGAAGCTGTGGGAACAGCAAACAATAATGGTGCTGCCACCCTAACTACTGTGGACAGGAAAAAGTGCTTTGAGGGAAACATGTTTCATGATAGCATAATACATATTTTATTTTTCTTGTTTGATGTGAAGAAGATGACATAAATTGATGCAATCTGTATATCCAAAATTAAAATCAAATGTGTGAAATAAATTAGTACAATTTATAAATTCACTAAGTGTGGTTTTCTCTGAAAAAAATATATAAATAAACTCAGCACATAGCCTTTTTTATATATGGCAGATGTTTTGCTGAAACTACGCTCAGTGGAGTTTGCTTCACAGTTAGCTACATGACCTATTTGTCATTTTTCATATGTCACGAGTTCATGTTGTTTAGGTCTATCAAATCAAATGTGAGATTGTGGATTTTTCCTAGAGTCCACTCCAGAGTGACTTGCTTGTCAAACTACCCAGTGGACATCCTGGTGACATTCAGCACGTGGAAAAATAAGGGCAAGTGAATTCAGCAGCAGAGGAACTGCAAGGAGAGCAAAATACCTCCAGCTTCAATGAGGGGCTGTTCAGACAAAGCTTCATAGCTGCATGTTTTCATGATGCTGGGCAAGACTGTTAGTAAGAGAAGTAAATATGCATATAATTACATGAGTTTGCAAAATGTAGTTCCTTTCCTAACACACCTCAAATTGTGTTTCAAAATCATAGATGGAACTAATTCAGGGAGGAGTTTTAAACTTAAGTTCTTTCCCAGGACTTTTCCTCATGCCTATTACAGAAGTGCAGACTTGATTTTTTTTTTTTCCCTAGATGCAACTCATGCCTTTTCGCTCACCTGCAGTGAAGAGCTGAGTTCTTCTTGGCCCACTGACATGATGTAAAGTTCATCAGTGGAGTGGCCACAGTTTTTGTCCTGAGTGTTTGTCCTCCAAAGCCTGGCCAGAAGAGCACTCCTCCCAGTAGGTGTAAGCACCTTCTAGCCAGCACATAAGTGCCTTCTTCTTGTCTGTGAGTTAAGGAATGTATCTCAGTCTGTTGGAGGGGTAAATGGCATGTTCAACTAAATGAAAAATTCAGGTGATTATTGCAAAAGAAGGGTAGTGGACATCATCAGAGCTATCATGGGGAGCACAGGAAAGGAGCTAAGGTTACAGGAGAACTAGTGGTGAGGAGAAATTAATGGGAAGATAACAGGATAGGAAAAAGAAATATTTTACGTTGTTAATGTCTTTCTCATTTATCTGGCCTAGTAATGCTTATCCTAGTTCCTTGATCTTGAAGAGGAAATTTGTTTAGTGGCAGTTCCTTTAGCCTTACACCATTGATACAAAGCAGTCAATCATCTCTGAGGTGGTTTTTTTGGAGATAAACCCTGCAGAATTACAAAACCTGTAAACAGTGATGTTGAGTACCACTCGTGTAGCCAGCCTGAGGCATTGCTAAGCCTGCACAGACTTACATGCTGCCAGCACACTGGGACCTGCCTCTGTTCAGTACTCCCTGCATGCATTATTAGTGAGCTCCCTTTTTTGAAGACTCTCGGAGAGAAAAGAAACAGTTTCTCTTTCTTCATACTTAAGAACTTACTTTTTAGTTTGGAGGTTGAAATTATACCTAATCCCCTGTTCCCACAGAGATGCTTCTAAGACAGTTCCTAGAAATAAACCTGGCTTCCTCCACCTCACTGTTAAGAGTTTTATGTAGAGCCTTTATCCATCTATCTTTTCTTCGTGTTCTTTGAACAGAATGATCCTGTTTTCACTGCAGGCTTTTTCTTTTTGAAACGCTTGCTGAAACATCAGCAAGTCACTCCCAGTCACTCTGAAAAGGATCATTACTTATTCATTAATTATGAATTATTCATAATTCATTACTTATTACTTAACCTTCAAAAGCAAGCAGAAGGTCACACGACAATAGGACTTTGTGCATGTGACATATTCATAAAAGCTGGTAAGAAAAAAATGAAGTTTTCTCCCACGTTTGTTCGTTCCATAGCTGATAAGCAGAAAAGGTTTTTTCAAGTTCCTTGTAGTACCCCTGGTCAAGCTGACAGCTTTTGTGATTATTGCCCTGGAAGCTCTGAACTGTTCACTGTGCTTCTGTCTCCACCCCTTTCCCAAAGACCTCAAAGGTTTGATGTTCCCTCATCTCCCTATTCTCTGCCTTGGCATTTGTGTTGTGGACTGGACAGGACCAAGAAGTTTTTCCTGGGTGGGCTTCTTGATTGCATTCATTACTTGCTTGTGTGATCCTAAGTAGCTTCATTGCTTTTCTTTCTCTAACTGAAAACCTGTAATATTTAGTTTGATAGCAGTTTGCTCTGATTGCAAACACACAGAACCTGGCACTGAATTCAGAAAATCCAATGTATTTTCATAACTCTGCAGTGTTTCTTTGTTCAGCTTGGCTTTGCACTCTACCTCAATAGAAGAAGGTAAATTTGAAGATGGTCATGAAGCTGTTGGCAACAAAGAATAAAGAAGTAGAGAAAGAAACACCCGTGCTATCTGCATAGGAGGATTGTCTTCTACCAAACAGTCAATTGAATGGCAGAAATCACAATTCGAAAAGACTCCTCAGCTTCAGCTAGTTTCACTGAGATTGTTAAACAGTCGTATGCCAGTCATATTAGAAGAATCTTCCTTAAAGAAGCTAAAAGAAAAAAAAACATTGTAGAGGATTAACTGAAAGGAAAGGTCAGTGAAAACTGGGAAGTATCAGGGAGATTGCTGCAAGAAAGCCAAACTTTTCTCAGCTGTATGAGAAGTAATTCCTGATGTACATCCTTGTCACTTTTTTTTTTGTTTTGTACCTAGTACAGATATTTTTGTTCAGAAAACATTCAGAACATCCAGAAGTCATGAAATTTCACCATGTTTTTCTTGTGTTGATCTAAAATGCTTTAAATTAAAGAGTGACCTTCTGAATGATGAATAAGACATCAAGTTACAGAGGATTGGTTGATTATTTTGATGGATTTTGTAGTGGATGGCCTTGCTCCCTGACAACATGTGCATTTTGCTTGTTTCCAGATGTATATTTCAGCTCCAGGCCGCTAACTCCAGTGCTGACAGAATGAAGATTGCTTTATTATTTTCTCCTTTGGATAGGATGTATATAGTAAATAGATTATGGTTGTGTTTTCTTTTGACTAAGGTAGAAAAAGTACAGGGTTTTTTGTTTGTTTGGTTGGTTTTTTTTGTTTGTTTGTTTTTTGGTTTGTTTTTTTTTTTGTTTTAAATCTGTATTCTGCAGCCACTTTTAATTTTCTGTTTGCTTTACAACATTGCCACCAGAATGGAATGTATTTTTTCTTAACTTTTTTCAGTTTTAGCCACAGAGATAAAATTAACTCCTCCCTATACAAGTGTGCAAGCACTTCCTTTATTCATATGCTTTATTCACCTTATACTCCTTTATAAAAGGATTCCTCTAGGAACACCTCTTAGTCTGCTTGAATCAAGAGATCTCTATATTCAATATTTCTGGGTTGGGTTTCTGCTCAGTAGATAAAGAACAGATTTAAAATAATTTTTCATGGAGGTCATGAAACTAGAGCCTTCCTAACCAAATGCCCCACCAAAGGAGTTCCACAGACTTCTTTGGAATCAGAGTTTTCCCTTCATGGTGTTGATCACAGGAGCAACCCCTTTCCTAGGAAATTGTATCCATGTGTGCTTTACCATGAATTTGCATGCAGTATTATATATAATATGCCCTTTTGCATCTCTGCTGTGTACCTCATCTTGTGACACCAAAGAGAAAAAAGAACCAACCAATGGTATCTCCAATGTTCTTGTTCATTTTGCACTGTCAGTTGTAATTGCTGTTTGCTGAAAAGATTTTATGTTCAATCTGACTTTCACTGCCTCCTCACTCTGTGCTTAGGGCAGAGAAATATACCAGTAAATATTGAAGAGCAAAACTGCATTATGACTGACAGTTATCCTAATTCTTTGAGATACACTGGTAATATCTTTTCAAGAATGAAGTCCCTAATTTCACTTTGTTTTGATTAAAAAGCTGATTTGTTTCAATCAAAGAGTGACAGCTAGTATAATTTTTAAGGCAGGTGTCATATGTGCTTCATTTTTATAGTTCTGTGGTCCAAAATGGCAAATAAATTATTTTCTATGGTGTGGTAATATATAAACACAATTATGTAGGAGCATATACAAGAAAAAAATGAGTGCATCATCTGTCTCAGACACATCCAGCAGAATCTGTTTCCAAATACTTTGACCTACTGAGGAACACTCACCAGCTCTAGGACAACTGTGTGGGCAAATAGAGAATCCAGAGAGTCCACCCAGCTGTTGTTGCAGGCTGCCTGTGGTCTTCAGCTATCTCTGCACTTTTGGCAGGCTTACTTGTGCCCCTCTACTTAGTTAATGTCTGCTCTGAATCTCTGCCAACACCCTTCACCTCAGTTTTACTTCACTTCTGTCCCAAGTGTATCCATCCTGGTCCTGCTCACTTACGTTTCTTTGTCTTTTCTGCTTGAACTGTCCCTTTCTTTGTGCCCCCTTGCTCCTCCTCATCCCTTCTCAGCATCTTGTGTGCTCGTTCCCATTGCAAACCTAACATTTTCTGTGACTGGGCTGTTCACATTGCTCATTTTTTGCATCACTTTCTCCTCAGATACCTATATTGTTTTCCTAGTCTATAAATTCTTCAGGATAGCTACAGTCTTTTGCTGTGTGTCTGCATACTACAAAATCCTATGAGGCTCATTGTTTGCATGGTTTTAGGCACTACTGTAGTAAAAATGATTAATGATCTAACAACTGTAATGTACTTGCTTTGTAACTGTACCATAAAGTAAAATTACTTCTTCACCCAGCTACTGACTGTACTTTGTATTTTGTCTACTGTAGCTGTAGATATGTGTATCCCTCTGCAAAATAGTTTAATATCCTATTTGTTTTCTGGGCTGAAATTTTAACACTGATCTATATCCTTGCTATTTTAAGCCAAGTGAATTCAACTAGTTTGACCTCACTGAAGTTCATTAGGTTGCCCCTGAATCAGGTGGAACATCTTGTCTGGCCATTAGAATGTTATTTACATATTAGTATTCCTACAACATGTGCTGGATTGACCTTAGCTGGATGCCAAGTATCCCCCAAGGTGCTCTTCCAGTCCCCCTTCTCAGCTGGACAGGAGGAAGTACAAAGCAGGAGAGAAAATGAGATGGAAGAAAACTCATAGGCTGAGACAAGGCAGTTTACTAAAGCAAAAAGGTTGTATATGCACAAGCAAAGAGAAAAGAAAAAGTTCTCTCTATTTCCCCATCATCAGACAATAATTTTCCCACTTCCTGGGAAGAGGAAGAATGTGTAGTGGTTTCTTGGGAAGGCAAACATTGGAAGTAACAAATGCCCCCATAGAACATCCACTTGGCCAGTTTGGGTTGGCTAGGTGTGTCCCCACCCAGGACATTCTCATATCCAGCTCACTGCTGGGAGGTGGAATGTTGGAGAGACAGCTCTGATGCTGTGCCAGCACTGCTCACTGTAGCCAAAACTCTGGATGAAATCAGCAGCCACCCATCACAGGCACATCTGTATGTGTGTTGCATCTCTTTCTAGATGTCCTGATGTTTCACGGGGCCATCAGGCTATAGACAGCTCATACTTGTGCTCCCAGTCTAAGTCTGTCTGAGCTATTTCAATTTTGACAACCTTATCCACCTGTTCTTTGTTTCAATGATATTCAGTGGTGTGATTTTTGGGGATGTGAGCATCAATGTCGTGTCCCTTCAGAGTCACGTTTTCTACCCATGCAGTGGTGTCTGACCACAGTGCAGCAGCAGCACCTGGTAAACCAGGTGGGTTTACCCCTGCCTTCCAATTCTTCCATTGCTGCAGCCACCTGCATTGGGCTTTAGCCCCCATCCAGGAGTCAGTGTCGGCCCAGAGTACAGACCACTTTTCTTGTTCTTGTTGGATGGCTTTCACTTCTGCACATTCACTTCACTTGCCTTCTCTTCTGGCAGTCTCAACAACTTGTCAAGGAGCGTTCTTGTGAAAACACAAGAAAAATACTGAAAATAAGAAGAAGGTAAGCTGTCCCTTACTGTTTCCCATTAAAGAAACAGTGAAAAACTACTCATTTTGCCTACACCAGATGCACGAGCTGTGTACATTGTCTGGTGTTTTTGGAAGTTTTCATAGTGGCAGAAAACTAAAGGAAGACATTTTGAGGAGCCAAGCAGGGGGGATTTTATCATTTCTTTAATGCTACCCCAAGTATTTGAGGACTTAATCTATCAGGGTACTAAACTGACTCCAGAAACCTTAAGAATTGTTAATGCTGGCTAGGAAAAAAAAAATAGTTCAATGGCCATTGCAAAGCACTGAAGAGCTGTGGGCTCACAGAGAGCCCATTGTGATGTGGCACATCTTTGTACTCTAAGTTATGGTGAAATTAGCTCTGACAAATCCCAGCTGAACTATAAAGGAGCTGGTATGGCTCCCTTTGGAGATACCTCAGTAACTGCACATACTGCTTATTGAACAAAGAAGTAGAATTTATGCACTGCATTATTGTCATGGTGTGCATGTTACCCACACCTGTGTACTTCTCAGAATGCTACGGAGTGCCCATAAAAGTGCCCTTTCATGTGCTCTGTTAACACTCCTAGTCATAGCTGTTCCCTGTTCACAGCTGTTCATAGCCATGTGAGTACTCCTCTTGTATCAAGGTAGTCTCATGTGTTCATATTTTCTATTTTTGTTCTTTTGTTGTTAAAACATGGTTGTAGTTTCTTGCAGCAAGCCATTACAGAACTCACTTCTTGTATTAGTTTGTTGGGGCTTTTTTCAAGAGGAGTAGGGAAATTATTAATTTCCTTAAACTGAGTTATGCTGCCATGTTCTTCTGATGAAAATACTGAAATTAATATTTACCAAAAAGCCCATCTTTATTCAACTCTTTAAGCACACAAAGCAAATGACTCACCATACCTCACAAGTATTTTCTAATATCAAAGGCCAACCTTGAAAGCTTGAAAATAAATTTATGTCCTGAATATAGAGCTGTGTATGCTGTGTGTATTACATGTGCAAGTCTACTCAGAATACTAACACAAAGGGTTGCTTATGGTGTTGTTGGGTCCAGTTGAAATCATGACTTCACTAAGAGAAAACCAATTCTTATCTAGAAAGAAAATCCTTTGGACTATAACACAATTGTCAAGTCTAAAATGCTTGATAATTCATGCAGTTCTCTTGCTGATGTTCAGCCAACCAACCAGACTGGTTGTGAAGATCTTACTAATGGATATGCTGCCCATTCCTGAAGAAGAAAACACATGTTTGCTTTTCCAAACTGAATGAAAAATCTAGACTTTTGAAGTTTTCTATAAATGACAAAAATAAGATGATAGAGGAATTTTCAGACTGAAAACACAGTATACAGTATATGCAGATAAATAAAGACAGTTCAAGGACATCAGGTGCACAGGAGCTAAAATACAGGCAACATTGAATGGAATCAATTTTCACTTACAGTGAATTAACAAGTACAGAAATGAGCCCAAATATATGAGTTCTTATATGAGTTCTTATATTTTCAGAAATGTGTTTCAAACTTTCTGCCCCTTCCAAGTGCTTTTCCCATTCCAAAATATTTAAGCTTTGCTATTTTTAATAGGGTTCCTATAATTGAAATGTAACTTTAAAACTATGAGTTAACATTATAGGTTCTCTAAGATTCTAGCATTATTCCTTATTTAATTTATTTAAAACATAGAGAGACAAGTTAAAATCTTGTCTCAGGTTATGTGGGAGAAAGAATATCCATAAAATGTCATCTAGAACTCCCTTTAAATTGCCTTAGGGAGTTCAATTGACTTCTATGGCTAATACACATGAGAAGATAAATGTAGGTGGCTGAAAAAATGGTGGATATACCCAAGATATTTGTATCATGATTGTTCTGATAAACATTTAGTCTGGAATTTATGTTCCTGGTATTTTCCCATGTAAAAGGTCTCATCTTGTCCCAGCCAGTGGACATCCTAGAGAGAGGTGCTTGTGGAATGGGTGTCTCATCCAGTAAAGGATGGTAGCAAATATGTGTGAGGTGAATAACTTTCCAAAGGAAGGTTTTGTCTCTGAGTCATTTCCTGCTAGGGCTGAAAGCCAGACATAAGCATTCCAACTGGATTCCCATTAATGAGCATTTATGTATGTTCTAGTATCCCAGTCTATTCATAGTTGCTTAAATTCATTTTCCACATAATTTCAGTTAAGAAAAAAATATCATTTCACTCTGAAATTATGCTTGTTTGTCTTGCACAATGAAACTACCAAAACATAAACATCTATGTTTTTTAACTTTTCAATATCAGTTTGCAAAGGTGAAGAATGTCCTTGACTCTAATGTCATTGATAGGCACCTGAAGAGTAGATGCAATTATTTTCCCAGGTAATTCAGATGGCTACTGAGTTACAAAAAGCTGCCTGTGTATCTTCAGTCTTGATCTAATGCTCTAATTGTTACCAAAAAAAATGCTTCATAATGTTCAGTAGTCTAAACACCTTATCCTGTAAGTTTTTTCATACTCCCTGGGCTTAACTTTGACACATACAATGCACATACAAGAATGTCAATTTAAAGCTAGGAAATTTACAGGCATTTGCAGGCTTACAACCTGTTATTGTTTGCATTTGCATTTAAATGTTGGAAATCATTCATTCAATTTTTTTGACAGTGATTGCCTTTATTGATTGTCAGGACACATTAAATAAAACATAAAATAGTATTCTAGCCTTTAAAATACAAACTGTGTGAAGCACTGTGAAAAAGTACAGAACTTCTGCTATGGATTTCTTTGACAGCAGGGAATTGTGTCTCTGCTTTCCTGGAATAAATCCACTAAAAGGTAGAAGATAAAGAATGTGTGGGGAAAGACCAGGAAAGGAGATAGCTTTGTTGCCTCTTTCAAACCAGGTAGCCAGAAGTCTGGTCTCAGAATTGTGGTGGAACTAAGGTAGAAAAACCTTCCCAGTTATTTTCCACTACAATACAGTAATAAAAAATCAATTGTTTGATATCTTATGAGAGTGGTTTGAAATGGTCAATGCTGTGAGCCGAAGTGCAAGAGGCCCATAACCTCTCACTCCTGCCTTTGGATATCTTAACAGATTTGCAAACATGCCATCAATCACACCAAATGACAGGCGTAAGCAAATGAGCTTATGGAGCATCACAGACACAGCTGCAGTGTTCAGGTTACTTAATTGGTCCCACCCATGACAAACACACTGCTGGAGAATTTGAGGGATTAAAATTCTGTAGGCATCACTGGAACGTAGTAATTATTGTGGTTAAAGAAACCTCTCTTTGATTATTCAGAAGTTTTGCTGTGACATTTAGTGTTAACGAGGGGATAAAATTAGCATTAAATAGTTCACAGGCATTTTACAGTTGCATAAGATAACTGAAGTGGTCAGGATGGACATCCCTTGTATTCTTATGCAATAAAGCAAATTGGTAATTAATTTTTCACAATGATAGTCTCATATTCCTCTCAAGCTGATATGCTTGCTATTACATTTTATGTGTTTTCTCAAAAGAGTAACATACCTTTCTGACAGATAGGTCTATTGGCTGGTCAGTTTTGAAGTAAATAGACTTCCTTTAACTAATTTATCATAGCTATCTTGCTGATTAGACTGTCCTTTTCTTCTGAAGCTCTGATTTGTGCTCAGTGGGAAGACAACATTCTCTTACTCTCGTAGGTGTTTATCATATTGTGGGATAATAGAAATTTCCTTGCTTTCTTTTTAGTGGGAAAAAACGCCACTTTCTAGTAAATACTGGAAACATCTATGCAGCATTTTGCCACTTTCCATCTGTCCAGATAGCCTGACAGGTTGTCTGAAAACGGACCTGTCTGTAATGCTTTTGAGAGCCCCCGACTGGCTGCACACAGAACAGCTTAAGGCATCTCTTGCTTCCTGCAGCAGCAGTAACATGGTTATGAGAAGTTCTAAACTTCCACAAGTTAGAATAAAGGCATTTCAGGAAATTTAAAATGCATATTCAGTTTAAAGCCTTAATTTGGCTTCACAGCTTCTTCAGGGTAAGTGATTTGACTTTATTTATGGAAGAGGAGTGCAAGATCGCACTCTAAATGCAAAACTATAATGAAGTTTTGGCATGCCAGAATAAATCGCTGCAACCAATGCTTCAGAACCCTCACTCTGTTTAGCTTGGTTCTCCTTGGTAGATATTAATAGTGTTTCAGTATGACATGCTATCTGAAATGGCATATTAATTACCATTTACTTTCCAACGTGTGTTTTCTGAAAGACCTTTAAGACCAAATTTTGTCCCACACAGTTATTCTGATTTTAAAGGTTATTAGAATCTGCCTGAACATCTCCTTCTGCTGTTATTCTCTCAGGCCTGAAAAAGACTGAGAGAAATTTGTTGGCACGGGGAGGCAGATGACTCATAACTTCTAGCTGTAAGAGGGGGAAGTAGCTGCCTGAGCAGATAGAAGCCAGGGTGTGGGCTCAGAAGTCCCCAAGTTTGTCATCTTTTCATTGAGCAACAGGCTCAGTTAAATGAAACACCATCAACAGAATCTTTGAGCTGAAGTTTATCTTATTTTTATTGTTAATAAAGACAAATCCCTGAAAGGCACTAGAACAGGATTTTGTTTAACTTGTGCACTCTATGGAGAGCAAGTGACTAAGGTACCTATTGACAGAAGGGACTACCAAAGACTAATGCAAGAGGTTTATGCCAGATGAGCAGAGCAAGATCATAACACTGAACTAAGTTATTACACCAGGAAACTTGTTTATACCCTTCTCTTAAGTGTTGTTGGCTTTCTTGCAAATATTTAGTAAAACAAAAAATCTATTTTTCTCTATGTTATTTGATGTCTGTGTTCTACCTTGGCCTCACAGAAGAAGGCACATAGCATGCAACATGTCTAAAAGCAGAAATATATCTTTTTGTTGTTTTATTTTTTTTCCGTGTGTGATATACAAAAGAAATACGTTCAAAGTGAGTATAGGAGGAAAATAAGAGAAGAGTAAATTGAAATAATTTAGCTGTGTTTTCCCTCTGACATTCTCATTTCCCACATGAAAAAATGTCTTGATTTATATTATAAAAATAATATCTTACTTGATTATATCTATGCTACTGATAAATTCAATTTGCCCTTCTTTAAAGCATCTTGCTGCTGAGCAGTCTTTTCTTTGTTTCTGAGTTCAAATCATTTCTTCTGTCTGCAATCCACATCAAGTCCAATTTTCCTTCTGTTCCATCATAACACTTTTGATGAGATTCTTATTCTCATTATCTTCAGAGGACCAAGACTAACTGTGGGCCTCCTTTTATAAAGTTCATATGTTCCTGCAGTTTCTTCTCCTGAAGTGACACTGCTTTCTGTTATGTTCAAATGATTATATTTTTTCCTGACCACAGCTGAAATGTATTACAGTTTTGGCAATTTCTGTCTTTGCTATAGGTAATTTTTTTTTTTTTTTTTTTTTTGCTGACATACTTGGAATGTGTGCTTTGAAGTAAGAGGAATTGCTTCTAATCCCTTGTATTTTTTAGTTTATTGCTTCTAACAGTTGTTTGAAATTGAGGCATATGTAAATCCTTTACAAGAATCATCATCAGTAACATTAGCATTATGTCCTAGAATTGAAAGGGTAAGTAGAGTGCAAGAATGTGTAAAAGAACACACAAAGCTATTTCTGATGCTGTGCTGTGCAGTCTGGGGAACAGAGGCAACAGGACATTGGTTTGCAAGCTGTTTCACTTTGCAGCAGTTCAGAGCTAAATCAATATGGATACAGGATCTCTGGATTTTTTATCAATTTAAATATTTGCAAGCAGATAGCAGCAGCGGATGTGCAGCCAGAGCTTATTGTATTATACTAATACCTGTTTGCTACAGCACTTACTGATCATTGGAATGGGAATATATTCTAGGGAATTGAGAACTCAGAATACATTCTAAGAAAGCAACAAATCTTGCCTTACATTCCCCTCAAATTTAGCAGGAAGTCTTGTACTCTTAGTTTGGCAAAAAGCTCAAGTCCAGTCTGTCGTCATCGTAGTTATCTTAATTCTCTCTGCTTTTACAGCCCCTATAAACTATTTCTTTGGGCATTCTAGTGCATCTCCTATTACCATGGATAGTCAATAGTCATGTATACATGGTTTTAGAAATTAAGTTTCTGCAACCTCTTTCTGTTCTTTAATTCAATGATTTATTTTTTTTTAATGTAACTCCTGATGTCTTAAAAGTTTACATTCACAACTTCTAACTGCCAGATTAACCCAAGAATGCCATTCCTTCAGTCATTTTTTTTTCAAAATGGATTCCATTTTTCTTCTTCAAATTGCTCTCAGTTGAGTAGTTCTAATTAAGAAATATAATCTGTATTTTGTAGAACCATCTCTTTGGCAAAAAGGATGGAAATTTACACCTAAGCAAACAGTAAATTGCATAATTCTTGCTTATTGTTCCCCTTACAAGTGTTATAAACAAGAGGCAAACAGGTGCAGTCACTAAAGAGAATGGCTCATAAGGTGATCTCTGTACAGCACAAAGTTCATTTTCTAACATTTTCTGAGCAAAAGTTGAACTCACAAGGGTTTCACTGGTTTTATAAAACCTGAACTTAGAAAACTAAGTTACCCAGATCCCCTCTCTAGGCCATTTTTCATTAATTGTCTCACAGTTAGTTAAACATAAGCCATCTTAGATTTACATTAAAGTGAGAATGGATCTGTCTGTTTAACACACTACTGGCATTCAGCACTATAAATCTTCTCTTTCTCTACAAAGAGGTCATTCCCAGGTCTCACTCGGGTACCTCCTTTCACAAAGTGTTATGTCTCCCTCTAATCACCAGCAGAGTCTGCTCAGCAGCTCAGCCTTCTTTCTGCACCATTCATTCAGAACATCACATATTGGCATCCCCCACAAATAATCTGACTGCAACAGTCTGGGTGATGCCCATTTAGGAGGGAAAGTTGGACTGACAAGTCTTGCTAAGTTTTTCATGCTAAAAGGTAAAGAAACATTTGAGATGAAAAACATGATTTTTCAACTTTTTTTTTTTTTTCTTACATAACCAAGATGTAGATAGTGCTTGTAAGAGTTAGTGACTCGGACAAGCTCAATAAAAATAGGCCCATGGGAAAGGTTTAACAAGGCAAGTTTAAATATGTGCAAAGTGCTGCACCTGGGTCGCAGCAACCCCCGGAGCTGGGAGATGAACAGAGAGAGCTGCCCTGCCCAGAAGGACTTGGAGGTGCTGGTAGAGGAGAGGCTGGACATGACCCAGCCATGTGCACTCACAGCCCAGAGAGCCAAACGTGTCCTGGGCTGTATCCAAAGCAGCGTGGGCAGTAGGGCCAGGGAGGGGATTCTGCCCCTCTGCTCTGCTCTGCTCTGCTCTGCTCTGCTCTGCTCTGCTCTGCTCTGCTCTGCTCTGCTCTGCTCTGGTGAGATCCCTCCTGCAGTGCTGCACCCAGCTCTGGAGTGCCCAGCACAGGAAGGACATGTTGGAGTCCAGAGGAGGGTTACAAATTTGAATAGAGGGATGGGGATCCTCTCCAGTGAGGAAAGTTTGAGAGAATTTAGAGGATTGTTCAGACTGGAAAAGAGGAGACTTTGGAGTGACCTAATTGCAGCCTTCCTGCATCTGAAGGGATCCTACAGGAAAGATGAAAAGGACTTTTTACAAGAGCATGTAGTGACACAACAAGGGGGATGAGATTCAGATGGAAAGAGGGTAGGTTTATGTTCAAGACAAAGCAGAAATTCTTATTGTGAGGTGATGAGGCACTGGGAGAGTTTGCCCAGACAAGTTGAGGATGCCCTATCCCTAGAATAGGTCAGATTGAATGGGGCTTTGAGCCACCTGGTCTCATGGAAGGCATCCCTGCCCATGGCAAGGGGATTGGAGCTGGATGGTCTTTAAGGTCCCTTCCAACCCAGGGCATTCTATGTTTCTCTGACTGTTAGATAACTGTAGTTGTCCTGCTAGTTAGTATTTGAGACGCTAACAGTCAATGGTATCTCAACTGTATATATTGCACTATATTTTACTATACTATACTGTATCTGTAAAGTTGCTTCTCAGCTCTAGGATATCTGGTAGTGATAAAAATGAAAGTTTCCTATTACTGGAATATTTTATGCGATGTTACAAACATGGAGAGAGAGAAATCACAGATAAAAATCAGTATCCTACATGAAGCAGTAGCACAGGAACTTCTAAAATCTGAGAGAAGAAACTGTATATGAATTCTCCCCTTTTCTCTTATAACGCTGTCTCCTTCATGATTCAATGCTGGACACAAATTTATTAGATGAAGAAAGTTGCCTTGTTTCCTGTTGTTTTCTACTTTATACCTGTTGGGGTTTTTTTCTTTATCAGGGGCAGCTCTGATTGGAAGGTCACATCTTTCCTTGGTTACAGCATCTGGCATATACCCACATGTAGATAACGTTAATCCTCTTGGTGTCTCACATCCAAGTGTTCAGTCAGTTTAAACAAGTGACTTGCTCTGGCAAATGCTCTTAATTCAGAGAGGTGATCAGAGAGATTCAGAGAGGTTTTGAGGTGATCTGTAGACATTTTCCCAGATCCTTTTAAAATTCAGTTCGCCTAAGTCCAGAAAGAAGAGTTCAGAACATAGAAAGTAACCATGGCGTTGGCAACTTGAACCTTGTACAGTTTTGCATGTATGTAAGGGGGAGAAAACAATCCTTAGGAGCACCACACATTGTGGGTCTTACACGTATGTGGAGTTGGGCACAAAGAGAGGAGCAGAGAAGCGTAAGTTCTAGACCTTTTATTAAGTACTTTGCTATTTCCTGGATAGTCCAATCAATATTACACAGTGTAGAAGGAGGATGCTTTGGAAAAACTGTGAGTTTCCAGTTACTGAGAATATTCAAACCATTCTGGGAGTCAAGCTTTTATTTCCATGAGGAAACAAAAGAAGGTTATAATGTCTGTCATCCTTTAAGAAAAATAGTATCTGCTGGGTGATTTATCTATAAATATATTGGCTAGAATGACATGTAAATGTGGTGTCTTTACTCTGTTCTCCTCCATCAGGAGAGACAACAAATCCGAGTATTTTGGAGAACTTAGTAGTAGTAGGTAGAATTGTCGACCTTTAACAAAACATTGTTCACACTAGTGGTTGCAGTAGAACTAGTGGTCTGTATATTATAAGATTTGAATGGTGAAAAAGCTATGTGAGTTCTTTGTCTGCATTATTTCTGTCAGTGTGGTTCAATCTGGAAAGTACCCACATAGCAGCAGTGACTTGAACATAGGCACTGAGCTGGCCTGACTGAACTCTTGGAGATCTTAGGAAAGAAACTTGGCAAGCAGAAGACTTTGATGTAGGACAGCATTTATATCTACTAGTGTCAAGGCCACATCATACTGCATTTCAGACAGATTATTGTTTGTTTTCTAGTGCAGCCTATTTTAACTTGTTTGTTATACTCAAGGTGAACACAATAAAACAATTATTATATAAATGTTATAAATAGTATTATTTATTTAATAAGAAATCAGGGAAGAAACCTTGCTGAAAGATTGTTGCCAAGTGACTGTATTATGCTCAGCCTTTAGGGAAGGAAAAACAATAGTCTAAACTTGCCATACCATCCTGGAAAATCTGAGCCTTGCAGTAGCTGCAGTCAGTCACTCACAGAAGAGGGAGTGAACAAGTGTGTGATTTCTGTCATCACAGATAATGCCTGGAGTCTGTGTATTTCGTCCACATCAGTTACACATCATCTCAGCTACCTGGACATTGGTATCAAAGTGCTACCTGTTAGTGCTGAAAAATGGGCTTAGAAATGCACAGTAGAAATAACTCCAGTCCTACAGGAGATGCTCTTGAGTAAGTTTTCCTAATCAGTTGTCTTTAGAACGTTTCCTCAGTCAATAGGAATGAAACTCTTCTGAGAGGTCTAATGAGATTGGATAAAGACACCCTGAAAATGACACCAGGAGGGATTGCAAGGGATAGCCATTGCAGCTACTCAGGTGATTTTTCTTCTTTTTATGCGTCACTGTTCCTTCTCGGAATCAATTCAGAAAAATGTGGAAAAGTCCCCACAGGTTTGGACTAGCATCTAAAAATTTTCCTGCTTACCTCTGAGCACTGTGGAAAAGTGACATGCTGGGACACAGCTCAGATGTGTGCAGGCCTATGAGCCCAACAGCTTGAAAGATAAAACAGATCAAGCAAGCTTTTCTTTTGCTGCTCTGTGTTGCAGATTTGCTGCTGCCCAGCCTGTGGACTGCTTGACTGGAGTCAGTGCACAAGAACTACCATCACTGTGGTTACTTTAGTTAAAAGTTTTGTCCATTTGGGGAGCATATCCAGCTGGTAGTGGAATGTCTACTAAAATGCTGCTACTTCATTCTTCTGCACTTAAAGGAGTCAGGAGTGTAGTTGTGAACCAGCGAAATGTTCCAAACAGTCTTGACAACAGCAGTATCAAAACCCAATATCTCACTGTTCCACATTTACAGTTGCTATAGGTTGTCTTGCTTCAACATGATGACCTGGAATACTCTGGGTTTTTATACCCCTCATTCATATGAATCAGGACACACAGTCTCGTTTATCATCCCAAAAGAAATGTTTTTGGGATTCCTGTTTGTCCAGTTGAGACCGTGCTGCAACTCCTCATAGAGCTCTCAAAGCCCAACCTTCCATAATGGTTCCTTTTCCACTTCTGTGATGTGGTTGTCTCTATGAGTGCCTGTTTTGGTAACCAGCACAGCAGCGCAGCTCAAAACTTCTTAAAGAGTTCAGTTCTGTATAGCATCCTATGCTGATGGGCAAGCAGTATGCAATTCATCTGTGGAAAGTACATCTGATGGCAACATGCACATTTGTGTTCATATTTAACCATTGTTTTGCTTTCAAGGATGTGAAACCCATGTAGACTGTAAATCACAGTCCCCTGCCAGTAACCCAGAGCAGTTTCAAGACTGAAAGCAATGGGGACTAAGCAGTGGTAGCAGCACTGCTGGGTTTTGTCACAGCTCACTTGAGGGAGTTTGCTGGTGTGCAGGCTTGGTCCCACAGCCCTTCTCCCCTTCACTCACACGTTGCAAAGGCCACATACAGCAGCAGCTTGGGGAAAACCCAGCCTAAAATCACAATTGCTGACAGAGTCTTCACATTTCCTTCATCTCTTATGATAGGACTTGGATTTTGTCCTAATATTCTGTGCATTTGCAACTATTTTTTTTTTCTCTCCTCTGCCTGTGGGATGCTTTTCCAAGATGAAATTTACTTGATTTTAAACAAACTCTCTTCTGGAATCATAGTGAGAATCAAATGAAAATTATTTACACTAATCTACAGCAGATCAGGGAAAGGGGGCTGAACCTGATGCTAAAACTCGAGCACGGTGTAGGAATTGTTAATACTCTTCAATTCTCTTAAAAACCCAAACCTCCCATTCAAGAAATATGACTAGAAGTCTGTCCTAGAGGATGAAAAACAGTGTATAATTTTATAAAGATATTATGCTTGAAAAAAAAATGCATTTGTTAGGGCCACATTTATGTAGTGAAATACAATTAGGTGTGTATGAAGAAAGAAAATCATGCTAAAAAACCATCCTCAGGATCTCTGCTCAGTATTGTAGATACTGTCTCTTATCTGAGAACCCTACAGTCCATGCAGAGCTTTGCTTTCAAAGGATTTTTGTACTGGAATTGTGAGTGGCTGATGACTGAGACAGTTCATGTATTGCACTGTACAGACAGGATGAAAATATTCTGGTCAGGAATCTTTTATGGTTACTTTATCACTTACTCTGCACTTGAAAAGGGGCGATGCATCTTACCGCTGGTTTGCACATAAGTCTTTCCTCAAAAAAAGAATTCCTTCCTCACTTGCATTGTGTGTTCAAAAAAGCAGTCACTTCCTGTCCCAGATACTTGGAGAACTTTCTTGTACTACTTCACAATTTAACCCCCTTTATTTTTTTAAAAATTTTAATGTTTTTTTGTGTATGTATGCATAATGTACAAATTATGTTTATGTTTCACCTATTTCTATGCATTGAAAGGACTGAAATCTCAACCTAAATAGTATTCATTGAAAGTAAGTATTAGCAGGAGAAATGCTGTACACTGTGGTAGATGTGTCAAATATAATACACGAGAAATCTAAGAAAGATTAAGAAAGGTAAAAGAATTAGTATAGACAAAAGAAAAATTACTGAGCCTTGGTTTAGCAGATAAATGACCTGTCCAAAGTTTTAGTTCCTATCTACACATTCCAGAGGAGGCACAAAGTATCACTCTGGATACCTAAAATGTTCCAGTACATAATCATTGAATGGGTTAAGATGACAAAAATGAAATATACAAGCATTCAAGAAATAATTTGAAAAAAAACACTTTTCCCTAGTCCAAGTAGTGTTCTGAATATTTAACTAACTTAAGTTCTTAAATTAAAGTTAGGTTCTTAATTGTATTGTTTTGGTTTTCCATATGGTATTTGCATGCTCTAGTTTCAAAATATTTGTTTAAATTTAACACACAGTTGGTGATTCAGTGTCAAAAAATTAGTTCTTTTCCTCTGAACTCCATCTGTGTTGAATTTGTATTCATCCCATGAATATGGTGGTTTAGTGTGTAGCATGGTAAAACAAGTGGGGTCAAAACTAAGCTGTTTCTAAGAGAATCCTAGATAGCTGATAATATTCTAGGGGAAAAAAAGGGGAAAGTATTTAGAAAAGCACAAGTCTAAAGAATTTAGGCAGATTTAAAGGAATCCCCTTACTCTAGGGAGTGTTTAGTCTTCCAGTAAATATGACCAGGGAAGTTGCCTCTAAATAAATGTGTGTTTATATTTGTACTGTATAATCTCTTCATCCTACTTTGAAAATAATGATCCTCATGTGTTTTGAGTCATTGTGACTGAGTGGAAGACAACTGATGTGAAGCCCTGTGCTTCAGAGCCTTGCTTCAGAGTGGGATATTGAAAAGCTCCACCTCACAATAGACAGGGAATACAGATATATTTGGCCCTTTTGCAATTTTGCACTGTTCTGTGGGGCAGGACGTGCTCATTTTTATTTGGGATGAATGAACATGTTAATTCTGTGAGTATTCAATTCAGTACAGAGTTTAGTTAGTAAACCTAGTAATCGTGGAATGATGGCCATATTTTAGAAAACAGTAAATTTCACAGGAAGTAGATTGTTCCTTGGAAACTGTGAATGTTCAGGGATAGAAAAACAAACATGTAGCATTACATTAAGTATTATGTATCTTAGAGAAATGAAGACTTATGAAATAACAAATATGCTTCATTAGAAGAAAAATATATGAAAGATGCTATATTTTTTTCTAAATTTAAAATTATTAGTGATCCAATAATTGAATTTTTGGAGTGCTTCTGATACTTCACAAGAAAAAAACAAAAAATCATTAATATATCTGTAGGGAAAGGAAGATGTAGGATCACCTGTCTTAATTGGAAAGCTGTAGACATTTGACTGATCTGAAGGTGAAAGTCTTATCTATAACTTTAAAGATAATTGTCTTTTTATAGATAAATTTAATTAAAAGAATGCCTGTGAAGTCCCAGCATTTTCTTATTTTAATATTTGTATCTTGCTTGCATATTCTCCACAGAAGACACGGGTTATAGAGTACAACTTTTTAATGAGCTATCTGGCCAGTTTTGCTCACTTCAGATTTTTAGCAGCATTTTTTAAAATATTTTTCCTTTATGAGAGGAAAAGTATTAAACACACAGAGAAGAATGGAAGTGATTCATTGCCCCAGAATAAAAAATCTGCTGTAAATTATGGTAGAATTTTCAATTCAGTGTTATTTTAGCAGCTTTGAAATGAGTCATTTTATAGAATTACTTAATGGTTTGTTTTTATCTCTACCAATATTAAATTTTACCATACTTGAATTTAGTAAAGCCTCTGTTTCTCTTTTGTGAAGGAAAAAAAAAAAAGAAAATTAAAATTATTTGGTCTCAAGATGTCTAAAAAATTGGTGGACAGTCCAACAAAAAAACTTACTTTAAGAAAAATGGAATTATTCTTTTAGTGAAATGCTGTTTGTCTGCATGGAGGAAGCTGTGACAACAAGGAGCTTTTCATATTACCTGGGACATTTTCTAAATGTGAGAACTGAGTAATGAAAAGGAATTTCAAAGGGAAACTGTTCTTGTTAAGTTCAAACAAAGTTTACCTTAAGATCAGTAAAACTGAACCTTGTATTATTTTTATAATGTGTTTATAAAGCAACATGCTCTGTGTCTGCAAGACAGTGCTGTCCATGGTACACTAGTTTAACTTTTGTTTTGCTTGAGCCATCTGAACTATTTTTCCTGCCCACAGCACCTTGGGAATGGAGTGAAATAATATGGGAAGCAGAGCCTCCTTCCCATAACATTGGCAGTAATTTTCTTTTCTTTTTTTTTAAATTAAAATTAGTTCTAGATTCAAAGAGAACCAAAATTTGTTTATGTTGTTCCTTCATGCTCAGGACTGTTTGCTAGCCTATGTATGATGTTGCAGTCAGTAATCCTTCTGCAGAGGAGAAGAGCCCAGCAGGAGCTGCTTGAGAGAGGGATTGTACATGTGAGGGATTTCCAGGGTGCTGGAACTAGACTGGAAGACCATTGAGAGACAGCAAAGTTTCAGTGTGGCCTTCCTTTTGAAGGGGAAGAGGAGGGAGGCATTACGTTATTTGATTTCTTAACATTACCTTTGTGATCTAGAAGATGCATTCTTGTTCTGTTTTCCTAACATAAAGTTGCACTATATCTAGGAATTAGAACTATAATGGGGAACTACTAGCAAATAAACACTGTAAGTAGAAAGAGTGAGTGTACTTCAGAAAGTAAAGTAGAAACTCAACAAATACATTTATAACCTAGCCTTCACATTTCCTTGTTCTGTCCTTTAGAGAGGCCAGTAAAATGTGAAAGTGAAGGTCACATGCTAGAGTATTAGCAGTTTTTAATCTCTCTCCTAATTCACAGAAATCCCAAATAGCAAACCAAGAAGCTAATTAAAGACATGATTCCAACTCCAATGAGGTTTTGTGCTGAAAGCAACTCAAAATTGCATAATGAGCCTCCATTATCTCTCAATGATTTCAGAACAAAAGTCCTGAAATCACTGAGGACAGAAGATAACCCAAAAGAAAAACTTCCTTCTGTTAAGTCTCACTCTGCATTGCAAGTCTGAGTTTTAAAAATGAGGTTTTAAAGATCTATGTACTTTGGCTGTTTGCTAGGTCTTCCCAGATAGCTCGTGCCAATTTGGCAGGCATGAAAATTGAGTAGTCTTTGTTTCCCACCTGTCTTCCAACTCAAGGGCTTTCATCCTGCTGAATACATCCCTGCAAGCGTGCGCAGATGTGCCTTGGTAGCCTGTGGTCTCTCCACCACCTCATGGTGCTCTGATAGCAACTCAGAAGTTCAATGGCAGATCTGGTGGGCTCCAGCTGTATGGTCCTTCTTTGGGAGCCATATCTATTCATTCTTTAAGAAAGCAATTTAAAATTACAAGAAAAAAAACATAGTTAATGTGCAAGCAATAAGAGCAGGACAACATAAATTTAGGTAGGTGGTTGATTTCATATGAATGAAGCAGGTTATCTTCCACTATAGACGATGGTGATCTCGCCAGTAGTCAGTGAAGCCTAAAGAAAGATTTATTTTAACTTCTTTAATTGTTTATTTAGTGAATTAAACCACCAGAGCCATAACCCAAAATCTATGAACACGTGTTCCCTATAAAAGAATGTTTAAAATCCATGAATCCTACATATGCTGAACCCAAAGTGAATGTACTATGTCTTGCATATTCAATTCCCTCTTGGAAATTTCAGAAAACCATCAACTGTGATTACCTATGGACTTCTACAGACAACTGACATAAAATAATAAAAATATTTTGCTACTGTTGGAGGCTGATTGTAAAATAAACACCTTCCTCAAGTAAACACCTTCCATTGAGGTTAAATCTAACCATCATCATTGTGAGATGCAGATAAATGTTTTTCAGTAGATGAGCCTGGGAAGTGAAATTCAAGCCTTCCCAGGTGACCAAAAAAAATGAATTCAGCACAGACCTTATGTCTACTAATAGTCTTTCTGCTGCCACATCTCTAAGTCTCTGTTTCCAGAAACATCTCCTTCTCTGTCACAATGTCTCTTAGCCTATCAGTTCTTCTGGCCTTTAATTGTGCCACCTTCCTGTTTTACCCAAGCAACTGAAGAACATTTTAATTTAAGTAAATATACATGCCTGACCTGTTCCAACCTGGGATTCTGCTTCATCTAATTATCTGGGATGAGGTTAACACAACATCTTAGCCATATCAGTGAATCAGTTAAGAAAACCAAACCAAACAACCCAAAACAAACAAAAAGAACAACATTAACAAACAAGAAGCCACCTCTCTTTAACAAGGGGTATTTTTTTAACCTGGATTATATAAATGATAAAATGTACCCTGTGGCCCATATGCAGTGCAGTATTGACAAGTGTGAGAAGTTGCAATAAAGGCATGGGATATTTTTCACACTAGCTTCCCTGAGAAAGAAAATGTCTCATGGAAGCCTGAATCTGAAAGCAACCTGCTTTTCCTAATTTTCTCAACTTGTCTAATAGATGATTAGAAAATAAAGAGATTACCTATACCTTCAGGTTGTTTCTTGTCTATACTTACACCATCACAGCTGCAGAAAAACTATGTTAACAAAAACTTAAACTTTTTTTCAAATCTATATTTTTTTAGATAAATAGTAATTTTAATAGCAAAAGAATAAAAAGCTGGATATTTTATAAAGTCAGATTTTGTTTAATAGCAGGTATAGTCACTATTTTATTTTTGCAGGTGGCTTAAGATTCACAGATCCAAAATTGTTGTGCTTACCTTCAGTAGTACCTTTCCCACTATTGATATGGATCTAAAAATGTATGCAAATTTACTAAACATCTCCTTCAAGCTGTTTAAAAACAAGCTGTGCTTGCTCATAATCCTTACTTGTATTTCTCATCTCTAGATAAAATAACAGGAGGTTGGAGCTGTAATCCCATATTATGAACATCTCAGTAATGGCTACATCACATGCAGATTATTTCATATTAGTATTGATTCAGTTCTTAGTGTAAGGTTAGTACTATGAAATTAGTTACTTTTCCTGTCAGCAGTCACTAATCTAATTCTGCTATTGATGCATTTTTGTGTGTCTGCCCTATGATTTTAGGCTTTTTCTTTTTCTTTTTTTTTTTTTCTTTTAGAAAGAGAAACACAGGAAGTAGGGCAGGGCTGAGTTTACAGGAGAGAAGGCAAAGGTGTGGTGGTACCTGGGCAGTCTGCACCAGCCAGGTGGTGAGGAGGGGAGCAGCTGGGGCTCCTTGCTGGGGCTCCCATGTGAAGGCTGTTTCCCCTTTCCCTCCTCATGCTGCAGCTGTCCCTGTCTGGCAGATTGTCTGGTATGCAGATATGTATAAACTGACTCTGATTTCCAAGTGCATCACCTTCTCTTTACAAACTATGCAAAGGTAAATTTAATTATTTTCCTATCACAATGCTTTAAAAAATAATGAAAATTAATGTATGTTTAATTGCTCTTGTTAGGTGCAAAATTATCTTAGATACTGAGTTATTCCACATTAGGCTTGTGCTTTTAACAATGAATGATTTTGAAAATACCAATGAAATTTACTTTTGGTTTGGGTGTTTTTCTATTTTGTCCACATTGATTTCCACCAATGCTCTTACTCTAAGTAATTTTCCACCTTTTTCCTTTCCTGTTTCATAGTTCTTTCTTTTGAGTATATTTAAATATATTTTAAAATTATGTTTCTCTGGTAAGACAGTTCAAATTTAAATGTACTGGAATATCTAAAAGTTTTAAGATTGGACACCAAACCAAAGACAATGTCATTAACAGCTACTATATAAAAGGCAGAAAAACCCATTCTGAAGGATACTGAGGGCTTTGAGTTGTAGTTTGATTTTCTGTCAGAACTGACTGTCTAAATTCTTTGTACTTGCCAGAAAATACAAAATCTTCTTTGAAATTATCAGCATTATCATCTGACATTTTGATAGTTTCTCTAATGTTTATAATTTAACATGTAATGCAAATATCAAAACCAGACATAATGCCAAACTAAGAATCATTAAATTTTATTTGGGATATATTATAACGGAATAATTAATACTATAATTGATATTTAATATGTATTGATATTAAATAATAAATAATAAAACATTAAATATACTATTATAATATTAATACTTTCAATGCATCTTTTTTAAAAAATTCAAAATTGTTTGGTAACATTACATGTTTGGTAACATTGGAATGAATTTTTTAAAATGGCAGTTCATTTAGATTTCATAGATTTTTATTATATAATTTTACAGAATTTTTTTAGTTGATGGAAATGGTTTCTCAGCATTTTTTAAATTTTTGCTTGAAACTTTGTAACCTCTTGTATATTCATTTATGGTGACACATGGCACATTTATACAGTGCCACATTTACTCTGTACATGATTGCTTGATGTATTAATCAATTTTCATTCAGGATACTCCCTTCTCTTACTCTGCATAGCTGTTTTTCAAACCACATCCTTCAGATATGCAAAATTAGTGAGGTTATCTTTGACACAAGTGCATGGAGTACCTCAACTATGTAGAGGGATATTACAGAAAAAGTGAAACTTCAGGAGCAATGAGAAAGACAATGGTTTAACTTTCTAACAGCTGTGGTCTTACTGGGGACTTCCTTAATTTTTTTAAATATTAACTCGTCTTTTTATTTTATTATTGTGTCTTTCATGAGACCTATACATCAAAGGACTTACTGAATCAAATGACTGGAACAGGGGCCTTTTTGTTTTGGGACTTTCCTGTGGTAAATTTGCTTTATGCTTTACAAAGAGTAGAGTGAAGTTGCTCTTTATTAAAGGAGGTGTTTGAGTGTCACTGCATGCTGGAGAAGTCCACAGTAAGGAGATAAGCTAAGCCAAGACAGGTTGTTTGGATATCTGTGGTGATGAGGGACATGCAGAATGAGGTGAGGAGGAAGAGAGGGAGTTCCCAACACAGGAGGTGGGAGGCAGGAGCTGTCCCTCAGGTGGCTGCAGTGGCACAGCAGCCAAAGGCTAAAGGAGCAGAGGTAAACGCTTCTGATGCTTCCTGAAAAGGGAAGCCAGATGTTTTTTGAGTGCCCTTTTTCTTCATCCCTGTGGGGAAAAGAGGGCAGTGAGCGAGTCCCTGATGGAAAAATATAATGTGAGCTGTATGAGAGGAAACACAGGGGATAGATTTGACTCAAAACCAACCACAGCAAAGTGTACTTAAACAGTATGAAACCTTAGAATACCATCCTAAGATCCACAATTAAAGGAGAATTGGGGATCTATTAACTTTAGCTTTTTCCAACTTTCTCATTGGTAGATTGCAGACCAGCCCTAACCATATAAGGGCTTAAAAATAAAAATACTTCACAGCTGGTTTCATGTCCAAAGCCTTTCTTTTTGAAGATGCAAAAATGAATCAGATCCTTGAAACATTTATGTGATAACTAAGTAAATGCAGAAATTAATATCTGTGTTTTCATACATTCTTTAATCATTTTATGATTGTCCTTCAGTGACAGTATATTTGGAGAGTTAATAGAACCTCTTTCATATCTTTCTCAAGCTGTTTTATAAGTGTTACGATCCTTGCCCCTGTGCATGTGTTTTACTGACCTTTCTTTAATTACCCTGGCATTCCCATTACAGCATTTGAAAATTGCCCTTAGTTTATTTGCTGGGTTGCCAATGCTTGTATTATGTTTGCCACCTACAGAGAAGTGCAGTAATACTTGCTGATAATATCACACATTATTTTTGGCTGTACTTTGGCTCAAAGAGTGTGGAGTGTGGGAGGGGAGGCTGTGTGTCTTTCCTCTAGCTTCAGTGTTCTGGTTTTTCCATAAAGAAAATAATTTAACTGAGATACAGTGTCTCTTTCCACCCGACAGGCAAGTTTAAAAGCTCATCTTGTAGGTGTTATGGGGATTTTTCCTAAATGTACACTTTCTTCCAGCCTTTAATTTGACATAATTTTCTATTTATTTGATTTTTGGTTTGTATCACTATTAGATCATATGCTGGTGTGTTATACCATATTTTACCATGATCCCGAGTGGATTTTTGCAAGCTTTTTAATGGAATTTATTGATCAAAATCACAGTAATTCAGAGGTATAGCCAACCCAATCGCAAATGTACTTTCTAAGAGGAAGATAAGATCTGCAGGCATTTGAGGGGGTGTAAGCATTAAAATAACTGATTAGGATCTTCCAAATGGAAGTAGCTCAATGCAATGGGATAGATAAAAAGGATTTGAATTTGACAAGGAAAGGAAGTATTTTAGCTATACGATCTTCAAATCTTCAAATCTTCTTGTCTACTTATACAAATAATAGAAGCCTTATCATAAAACTTTTAAATAATAGTAGAGGATGTGAGAGGATTAATTTTATATAGCCAGAGGAGGAATGAGATTATTTTCTAATAATATTATATCTCTGATTAAGTAACTCCTAAGTAATCAGAATATGATTTTCCTTATGAGAGTTTACGACCTGTGTCTAGAAGGGCTAGAGAGGCCCTGTGAGTTTTGAGGAGTCAGATTAAAGGAGATGCAGATCTAAATCATGTAGGAACAAGAAGGATTCAGAACCCAGCTCCTCCCATTCTTGAATCAGCACCAAGTCGCTGCAAAATCAAGCTGAATAGCTGTTACTTAGATTCACCTAATAAAGCCTGGATCTTCATGTTGTGTAAGGAGAGATACAGACGCTCATTATCCATAGAAATAAATTATTGGGTCTACATACATGTTTGAAGTTAAAATCCAAGAGAACTATCAGAGAGGGCAGTTGTATATCCATTCAAGGCTGGACAGAAATTGAGGTTGAGAGGGCTGACACACTGGCTAAGAACCTCTTGTTCATTATCTACACTTAAAGCATTTTTATTTTCTTGAGACTGTAATATTCCATCCTCACTTATTCTGGTAAAAAGTAATGAATAGTTGGACAATTTTCTGTTTTCTGAGAATAAAAAATAAAAAGGAAGTAATAATTACAGATGGCATTATTTCTTAAAAGTAGGCACTTCTAACATATTTAATATTGCACCTGAGGAAATACTCTGGTATTACTTCTGGGGACTTGTTCTTACTGGCAAACCATGCCTTCCTACATCATATTAAACTAGTGAGAGAGCTTTTCCACTGTAGCAGATTTCTGAGATTTCTCAGGTCTTTGTATGAAAATTTATTCTGACAGCTCCATGTTTGGTCCATCACATTTGCTATCTGTTCTCAAGTTGCTAAGCAGTTTTTTGCATTACCTCCTCCATTTTTAAAATGAAGTCTTTTGAGTCTACAAGACTTCAGAGTTTCAATGCTTTTTGATCACTTTTTACACACTATCTCTGCACAAAGAAATATTAAATATACAAAGCCAAGTTTTATGCTTGACTGTTGTCTTCCTTGAAGTTGTGCTCAGCATAGCACCAAATGATTCCAAATTGAAATGAGTCCTGGTATCATATATGGGTGTAATCTTAAATTTCTGGAGAATTTGTATCTGATGCCACATGGAAAATACATGCTTCATTTGTATTTGTATGCTATCTAAGTGAATAAAGAGTGAATATGGTATACTTATTAGCAGGAAAAAGAAAAAAAATATATAAGAAGTTAAATGAATGAAGCTTTAATTTCAGTTGATAATGTGTTCAGATGAGATTCTCAAAGATAGAGATTCTTATGTTTTTCCTATAGTTGATACATTTTTTAACACCTCTTTGCAATCAGAGTTTAGGGCCTTCTTTCTCCTGCTTACCATGTAGCAGGGTCTCTTCTTCTTAATGGATAATAATTTTTACTGAAATGTGTAGGCATTTCATACCTCCGAGGTCTTCTCTTCCATATCTAATCTGATTTAAATTTTCATTTTGAGAGGAGGACAGAGGAGGACAGCAAGTAAGGGGCAGACAGAAAAAGCACATATACAAACACATAAATACTGTTTTATGTTAAAGCCATGTCTGTCTAAGAAGCAAGGCTAGAAACTGCACTAAAATAAGTAAAAAACAACAAACAAAACCCAAGTATTCTTAAATCCCTTTGGTCTTTGAAAATCTAGCTCTGTCCTTAATGTATTTATTCTTCCTGTGTTCTACAGAAGGGCAATGAAGACTAAGAAAAACAAGAATACTACATAACAAAAAATGATTGTGATATTGGTTAATAACTGAGGCCAAAGCACCTTGAGAGACTAAAGACAGCACCTAAATGATGCAGGCATTATTGTGCCATGGCTGCAGAGTTGCAGGCATTATTTAGCTTAGATATAACTAGAAAACAATTCAATCTAAAAACACTGGTTGTCCCTATTAAGTGTGAAGTCCAGCAATTAGAATAATTACGGAAATTATGTGATGCCATTATTTGTCTAATCAATTAAAGCATTGTTTCACTCGGGCTTTGGCCTCAGACCTACACCCATTACTTGGTGTGGAGTAGCTGCAATTCAGAGCAGAGGTGCAGTAAGGCAAGTCTTGCAGTTGGAAATTCAAGGGTCTTTACAGTCACTGATCCCTGTTATTAGTTCTGGTCCATTCTATCAAATATATTTGAAACCTTTGTTCCTCACAGTTCTGTACACAAATCTCTGCCACAGTGCAGGGGAGGGCTGGTATTGAGGTTTTCTGGAGTCAAATCTGTTATCTTTCTCCAGTCACTCCTAAAAAACAAAACAAATCAAAACAAAATTTAGGAATTAGGCAAATTTGCATCTCAATTCATGGGTTCTAGCTGCTTTAGTTTGACTCTTCAATTTTATAGCCCCTTTATATGTCTGAAATTCTTGAAATTAAGGAAAGTGGTCTGAGAAAGGAATGGTTCAGAACATTCTTTTCAACAGTTATTTCATTGTTTGTCTTGGGGGTAAATAGTCAGCCAGACATATGACAAAAGGAGAAGAAATATTCACATATATTCCTGTTTCTATCCTACCCCTATATGTTTTCCCGTGAATTCATACATATTAAGCCATGTTTTGGTTTGCAAGCTGCAGTATTGCACATGCAAAATACGATGAAAGGTTCAGTTTCTGGTCCTCCTTGTACTTAGCAAGAGAGACTGCTACAGGGAAACCCCTGTTAGGAAGTGTTAAATACTTTAAAATATTTAATGAATATAAAAAAATATTATATTTTTTTACATTTTCATTATATTATATAATATTTTATAAATATAAAAAATAGCATTGAATTTTTTCCTGCATTTTATCCTTGGCTATTGAAGAGAACCATTTCATGTCATTAAACACTTGATGTGTTCCACCTCAGAAACATGCTTCATTTCAATGAGCAGAAATTCAAGGCAGCAGGGACCATGTCAGAATGAGAGCACATGGCTGTGCCTGCACCTGTGCTGTGCATGGAGAAGGTTCCCCCATATGCTTACATGCTGTGGACATGGCTTCATGTACAAGCATCATCAGACAAAACTTGACTGAATATAGACTCCTTTTTCCCATTACACTAACAGGACTTTTTCACTGTGACTTTCTGAGGAAAAAAAATCCTATTTTTATTCTCCTACATTGATCTATTATTTCTAAACAGAACAGTAATTTTAATGGATGGCCTAGCTAGTTTTAGTTTTTTACTTTCAACTCCAGGGCATTTAATGCATCTTTTAATCTTGAAAGAACACATCATTGCACAGATTCATGCTAGGCAGTTGATGTTTCTACATTCTGAAGAAGTTATGACTCTTTTAACTGAGAGTATAAATCTAGTGAAAAGTATATCAAGAGACTTAAGTGAAATGTACTGTGCAAAAAGGGTAGCAACATACTAAGGTACATTTTCTATCTGTCTTGGGATGTATAATGGAGAGGAGATTTAAACATATTTTGGCCTTTGTATAATTATATTCAAATACTACTGTAACTCCCTTGACATCTTTTTTGTAACATGGTACTATGTATTTTCCCCTTTAGGGGAGGGGGAATGAAATACCTGTTGCCATTTTCATGGGCAGAAATCCTTACCTAACAGTCCTTAGTCACAGTGCTGGGCTGATGGTTGGACTTGCTGATCTTAAAGGTCTCTTCCAACCTTGATGGTTCTAGGATTCTATGATTCTAGGTCATGCTCCTTAGTCTCCACCATTACTCTACTCCCAGGATGAATCCGCTTCGTTCTCCTCACAGATTGCTTCTGCTGCTGCTGGTTTTTGTGGTTCCTCCTCCTTGAAGATGGGAGGCCAGAAACACACGAGATATTGTGAACCATTTTTGCTAGATTTGTAGAATCATAGAATATTTTGGGTTAGAAAACACCATTAAGATTGTGTCTAATAATAAACCTAACACTGCCAAGTCCACCAGTAAGCCACGTTCCTAAGAACCACATCTGCACATTGTTTAAATACCTCCAGGTATGGTGACTCAACCACTTCTCTGGACAACCTGTTCCAGTGCTTAATAGCCATTTCCATGAAGATGTTTTCCTATTTTGCAATCTAAACCTCCCCTGGTGCAACTTGAGGACATTTCCCCTTGTGCTTCCTTGCAGCTTGTTGCCTGTGAGAAGAGACCAACCCCCACGTGGCTACAGCCTCCTTCCAGGCTGTTCTAGAGAGTGATAAGGTCCTCTCTGAGCCTCCTTTTCTCTAGGCTGAACGCCCCCAGCTCCCTCAGCTGCTCCTCATAGCTTTGTGCTCCAGTTCCTTCATCAGCTCCACCACCCTTCTCTGAACACGCTCCAGCCCCAAAATGTCCTTCCTAAAGTGAGGGGCCCAGAACTGGACAGTGGACTCGAGATGTGACCTCACGAGAAATGTTTTGCTTAGCAAAAAATACAGCTACTTCTTCTGTGGGATAAGTATAATCCTAACTCAGTTTAGAACGTATTTCCAGTCTTTAATATCACATCTTTTCTTGATCATCCTCTCAATTTCTTTTCCACTTTATTTCTACTTTTGAAATTATATTTTGTCCTTTGATTTTTTTTCTAATCTCTGGCATACGGTGTGTACTTGTCAGCTTCCACACATCATCACGTAGCTGCAGCACACTTCCATTTCCCCTTCTTCCCAACCACACCACGCTTCTGCAACTGTGCCAAAATGTCTTTGGGCAAAGAATAACCCTTTGTGACATAAAAATGCAACTATTTTGTCTAGTCTTTCCTGAAGGGCAAGCTTTGCAGGTGTAAAGTCCCTGGTATGCCTGACATCTTAAAGGGAATGCACAAGCAATGATTAATGATGCTTAGCTTCAACTATGTAGTATCTATGTTCTTTGTAACTTAAGATACTAGCTGTGCAAGTTGGAGCAATTAAGGGAATTATTCATTTCCTCAGCACATAAATGTCTTAATGGTGTTTTTTTTTCTCCATTTGCATTGGTTTTTCACCTTAAAAAAAAATAAGACATTAAAATATATTCTGTTGGATCAGAAGGATTATTTTTCCCACATGAATAAAGCCAGTGATGTCTCTGTTCTATCATGTGTCAGCTCAGTATTTCTTAGTATTTCTATGAAAGATGTTGCTAGTCGCATTCTTTGGATTTGCTGAAGAGAAAATAGTATGGATGGATAGAAGAGTTCATGATGCTGCAACTTAAACTCTGTCATATCTTTATGAAGAAGCTGTACAAAGTTGGTTATGGTAAACTCTTAGGCTCCAAGCTCATAGCAGTGCCTTTGCAGTTGGGCCCAAGCTTCTCCCAGAAGATCCCCAAATTAAGCACTGATAGCCAAACCCCAAGGACAAATCTGTGCTGTAGTCAGAAGTGTAGTTCTGTGCCCTTGCTGGTGCACTGCCATAGAAGGCCTTAAACACATAATTCCCTGTTCTGTTATGAAACTGTCTGTATAACCATCTCCCAGGGTTTAATCCACCCCTCTTAGCTACCTGGAAGCATTAGCATTTCTCTATCTCAAAAAATACTGTGTCTGGAAGTTGTCCAGAGGCTGTGGTCATAGTTGCCATATAAATGTGTAGAAAAGAGGGATTGCTACCTGAAAATATTGTTAATAAGAAAACTGGAGAAATATTTTGATTTTATCCCCTGAAGGGGCATGAATTTACCAGACTTCCTAATTCTAACATTCAAATATTAAATTCCTTTAGAAAGGAATTGCCATGAAGTTGTCTGCATGGTGATACAGTGCCTTGCAGATCTAGCATCTTATTCTTGGACTTTCCATAGTATTTTTTTTTTTTTAAATCATGAAAGTTTCTCTCTATATCAGAATAAGAATATTTACTCTTACTGCTTGGGAATTCTTAGGATGGCTACCAAATAGTCCACTAGATCCTTGTTTTGTTTCCTAAGTTGGTTTCTAATTTGCTGAACTTCTAAAAAATACAGTGGTCTAGTGAAACTCGTCATCTGCAGGGGTTGAGGGAACATGTTATCAAATGTTTATAGCTCCTAGGGAGGTCTAGGAGCTTCCTAGACTTGAAGTTGTTGTTTTGCTGTGTTTTTTAATAGACCATGCCTTTAGGTGACTTGTTGCCCAGCTTTGTCCAGCTCAGCTGTTCTCAAAGTTAAGTAAAACAAAGTGATTTTTTTTATCAGTAGACTATGAATCAGGAATACATCCCTTCAGAGGAATGAGGATACATCATTTATATTTATTGTTTAACTGCATATTGCAGGTCTAGAAGACCAACACCCCTAGTCAAAAAAGCGAATTGACGGAGACGATCTCTTCCAGGGTTGCCTGGAGCCTTTGATCTCCTTCCACTCCAGAGGAAATATTTTGTGCTGGGTGTTTGTCGCCCTGTATTGATTCTTGTCTCTGCCACAAGGAGACCAAGGATGAAACTTTGTGACATTTCTCAGTGCATTTATAGACCAGCTCCTCTTTGTGCTGTGACTTGCAGGTGGTTAAATAAAAAGCCAAGATCCAACCCCAGATTATTTAATTGGTTAATAAATAAGAACATAGAGAAGGGGAAAGTAGTAGTAAACAAACATACAGGGCTTTGTTTCAGAGTCTGTAATTCACATTTCTATTGTTAGGATCAATGTAGCACAAGGAAATTCACATTTGTTTTCTCTGTACATGAGTGGTTTTGACACTTCATCTTGCAAATGTGCATATAACACCACCTTTATTTAGTGTTAATGTCAAAACCTAGAGCTTTTCAGCATCTGTGGAATGCCCCTAGAGTGCTTAGAAATAACGCTTAAAGGAAAAATCATTCTAAATTCTTCTGTTTCTTTCAGGTCGAACATGGAACAATCAGACTTGTATGAATCAGATTTATATAGTCCAAGGCAGGAGAAATATTGTGCTTTCAACTAATACTTCACTAATATATGATGCAAGAAACAACATAGTTACCAAAGATAAGTTGGAACTTTACTTTTAAAAAGAGTGCAAAGGCTTTTTGTTTACATGTTTTAAGAAGTATCAGTATTGTCAGCCACTACAGAGACCATTTATGAAGTCTGCCAAAGTCAAAAGATGCATTTTTCCATGCATGCAGCTTCTTAAACAGTTACAAAAGGCAGACATCCTTCTGCTCATGGATAGTGGCAGCTGTGGACCTTCCTCTAAAATAAAATAAAAAAATAATAAAGTGATATGCTAAACTATTTTTTTGCATAGAAAATTTCATTCTCCCTGGTTAACTTTTTGAATGAAAAATATAAATAGAAAAAGTTTAATCTATAAATGAGTGCTTTTTCAGCTTCATCAAGGTTTCCAAATGTTTAGAACAATTTAGAGCAATCCTTAAATGTTGTCTGACACCTTTTTTTAACCTCAGTTATGCAAACAGAAATTTCAGTACTTAACTTTCTTTAACTAGCAGAAGACCTACAGCATTCAGAAAATTGTAGGGAATCTAATTTCTGAATGCCTTCTAACTTTTTCCAGTATGCAATATAAAAACAAGAAATATAAAAAAAAATATTTTAGTCATACAAGAACAGCCACAAATACTAGAAAAAAAGCAAGAAAAATGTTCATGTCTTAAATTAATTGTTTTCTATTTAAATGAATGCTTGACCTCTTTCAACTCAAATCCCACAGTTTCTTTTAAATTAGTCTGGTTGTACAGTTGTAAACAATTTCCTTTAGACATCTGTCTAACCTGTAGTTAGGCTTGGATAATTGCTTCATGCTATGGCATTTATTTAAAGGATTCCCATTATTGCAGTGAAGGCCATGGGAGAAGTTCTGGCTGAATATCCTTCAGGGGTCTGAAGTGAATGCAGACAGGAGTGGCAGCTGTAATGTGTTTTGGAAAGACAATCCTTTCCTCATCTGTTCCACTCCCAGCCAATTCCACAAGGCCAGGTCCTTGTCCTCACTGGGCAGAAAGCACAGATGGAAACCTGTGGATTTTCTCCAATTTAGCTGGAACTAGGTGCCCAGATTTCCTGGGACAGCACATATTTTCCCACGTTTTTAAGTCTTTCATATTTTTCCATAGCTTTTCTTTTAGCTGAAAATTTTGGAAACTCCAAAAGAAGCAGAATATTTCAGCAGACTCAGAACTTTATTCTTCCCTTTTTAGATCAATACTCTTACCCTGCTTTAATCCTAGAAATGATCTTGTACTGGAGATACCCAAGAGAGACACTGATATGCACTGAACAATAAGGAGTGCCTACTGTGAGAGTTGTCAGCTGACATCCAAAAGATCCATGAATTTTTACAATCCTCTCCTTCTAGCTCATAACACTTTACTTATTAATATAAATCATTCTAGGGAAAGTGCAGACTCAGCTGTTCAGTGGTGAACAGAGCTGACTGGAGTAGCTGGAAATCATCCAGGTTCCTCTCCAATTGTGGGAGCTGCTGCTGGTGAAAAACCTGCTCATATTCACTCCTGCCATAGGGTCAAAGCCTGTAAATTCTGAGGGCTGATGTAGAAGGAACTTCAAGGGTATTTGGAGATTAAAGAATCTGTGTGCCTTTGGAAAAATTCTCAAGGCATGTCAAGGGGAATGAAAGAAGGAGAAACAAGACCACTTTGTAAAGCTGCATTAAGAATTTTGCCATAAGGACATTGACAGTCTTATAGCCTGATGGAAAACCAGAAAATAATTTCTCAAAAAATCCATAAACCCCATAGATGTTTCCAAAAGGACAGAGTAGTAATCAAAAAGCTGAAATAGAGGACTGTTTAAGCTCTTGGAGACAAGGGAACAAGCTGTTAAAAATCAAATGGCCTCAACTTTCAGTATTACACTGTTTTATGAATCTATCCAATTTAACTTCCATAAGATGAGGCACTGACCGTTTTTGAAACGGAAATGAGAGACCAAAATAAAATTTTCTGTAATTCTTCCTCATCAGTATTTCAGGAAAATGTTTTAGCTAGGTGGGTAAATAGGCAATTAAGGAATCCCTGACTAACCTGAGTACCAATCAAAGTGGTTTATTGTGGGATTTATTTAACTTTTCCTGAAGCTATTTTTATACATTCTTCTTGTATTATCAGATTATAAATCAAATTAATTATTAAGGAAGAATTGGGAATATATTTGGTTGCAAAAACGTGGTTTTTAAAGCAGTGAGCTGTAAACATTCCCACGGAACACAAAGGCCTCTGGATTTACTGAAAAAGTTTTGGAAAAGCTTCTGAGACAGCTCAGGCCTTCTATGGGACCAATGCAGGCAACTAAAAAGAGATGAATGAGGTTATCAAAAAGTCAGGTAAACTCTTCTACAGATTATACCATTTTTTTAAAATTAAAGGCTGAAAATTGTTTGGAAACTAAAAAAAAATCCACCAAAAAACCAGCAAAGGATTGTGATGTGGGGGCAGCATGATTAAAATGAAGGAACAGCACACTAAAGACCTGAAGAAAGCCCTTAAAGCACCTGACAAGAGCTAGATAGAGGGGAAAAAAAAACAAACCAACAAAACCAAACTCAACAAGTTTTAGGTTTCTCTTTCCACAGCTAAAGTTCTTCAGACATGGAGAAATACACACTAAAGCAGGTTAAAAATACAGTCATTAATCTTGTGCAGCATGGAGAGCCTACTTAAGGGGAGACAGATCATGACCCAAACTTGTGAACCAGATAGGTAAAGGAGATAGATTTCCATTGTCCTTTAGTGGCCCACAGTCCTGTGCAGTGTAGTTTCTCACACTTCCACTTCTTCAACAAACCACTTGAAAAGCTTTTCTGCTTGCATCAGTGTAGGGTGAAGTCAAATACAAAACCTGAAGAAGTTTTCAGGGGACATAAATATCTTGTCTGAATAGTTGGTAACTACTGTACAACTGTGCTTCTTATGTGCCTCTTACAGTTGTTTTTTGCCTTGATGTTGTCATTGCTGTTGATACGACTTTGCTCCAGAAGAATTTTCTGATCCTCACACTGTACATTCTTTGCTGGAGTCCCTCTGTTTTTGTAGGTGGGGAACAGGATAGGGAAGAGTCATGTCCAAGGGAACAGGCTAATACCACCCCTATCACCTTTGTGGCTCCATCCAACACTTATTTAACTGTTGCAAGATAAATATAAGTAAGAAGCCAAAGTTAATGTAATTCTTGACTTCACTGCTTCAGGACTTGGCTTCAAGTGTGCTATTTTCCTCCTGTATTACTTCAGAACTGTGCTATCATTTTAGCTGGCTCTAAAGGTCCCAGCACCTAGCTTTTAAAATTCTCTGATTATGAAGTCCACAGAACTCCCACAGGGTGAGTGTTACAATAGAATGAATCTCTATTAGATGTTTCTGACTGGAATTTTAAGTGCTGTCTCATTAACCTATGTAATTATTATGCTACTAGTTTTCGCCTATCAGGAGCCTGGAAATCTGTTAATGTAGCTGGATTTTGAAATGTTGCTGTAGGATATCTAACATCTCTAAAATTTGAAAAGAAATATTCACCATTTGTTTTATAGAGTGTATTTAGTTTCATTATTCAGCTTGTAAAAGGGTGGATTATTTCAGGTTATTTACCAAACCTCTGCTCTGGATATTTCTTGAAGGCAGTTTGTTTTAAAGCAAATGTCATGCACATAAGGTTTGAGGTAGATCACATTAATGATTGATCCATTGAAAGCCTTGATTTTTTACTGTTCAGGCACAGTATTCTCTGCTATGTTCTACAGTCTTCTGTCAAGCCCTGCTTGCACTGTTACTAGTCCCTGTTGATGGGTAGCACTGCTATCAGTGACACAACACTGTTTGTTACAATGATCCCTGGACAGAAAACAAATCCATCAGCAGCATGCAGCAACATGCAGGTCTCCAGTCTTTCTGAGCATTGGTGCATTCAAGGTTCTCTGAGTCAGGTGGAACTGCAAGGGGCAATACTGCTGTAGTAGTCCTGGATGATCCCTTCCTCTCCTTCCCTGGGGCTCCAGCAGCAGCTCTGTGACCAATCCAACCACAAATTCATCTCACAGATGAATAGATGGGGTTTGTCTACAGCAGCTCAAATCCTAAGGCTGACCCAAAGGTGGAGGTCGGAAGGCGTAGCTGGAAGCGAAGAGGAAGGCTGCCAGCAGCTTGTTCTTTTACTAATGCAACCAAGAGATCTCAGCTGCAGAATGAGATGTACTCAAGTGGAGGGGCTTGTTCTGGAGCTGCACAACTGAGAGCAGGCTGTTTGCAACCACCTGGCTGACAGCCAGCTTTCTCACCTTTGCAGGACATTTCCTCATGCAGGGACAAATCCTTGGAGCCTCAGCATGTAGCCTGTTCTCCAGAATGACATGCCAGGCCCCTGTCTATATGGTGCTTATCAACCACAGCAGAAGTATACCATGGTTTTCCTAACTAGCTTTGCCCAGCTAGTTGCTGGCTGAGATAAATGGAGAAGTTTGTCAAATTGCATCCACACAGTATTTCTAAAAGGGGAATGGGGAGGAGGGAAAGAAAAAAAAAAATCCCCAAACCTGCAGTCATCAGGTTTTCTCGTAAGTCTGATAGATAAAGGGAAAAGAAAGAATTTCCTTCTCTTACAGCTCTGGGAATTTCAGTGATACTTGACCAATTTCTTTATAGGCACCACAGGATGCCAATCAGCATTTGACAGAACCACCTCTATGCTGCTCTGCTATGGATTTGTTTCAGCTCTGACTGTGAAGGCTTGTTCTTTCAAGTGTCTCTGTTCCACATTCCCTCTTCAGAGTCCAGAAAATCAACAATATACAGCCACATCTGAAGGCTGCCACATCAGGGCATGGCCAAACATGTTTATGAATGAGACTGTAATTCTTGCCTTGGTGAGTTGAAGTTTGACTGAGTGATGTTTACATAGGTTGCAGTGCTCTGTTTCAAGAGGCTGTTAACTTCTGAGTGTGCCACTGAAGTTTGAAAGCAGCAGATTTCCAGACACACACTCACACATAAAATTGAAGTGAGGTTGCAAATGAGAATGTAAACCAGCAACTTAAATCCCAGGGTAGTAAGTGAAAGAAAGTTCCAAGCCCTTGATAAATGTAAGAAAGCCAAACATTAGGATACAGGTTAGACCTTCTAGAAACCTTATCATTCTAAGATGAAGTGCTAGAAGGACTACAAGTAAAATCTTAATGGACTTCAATAAGCAACTTACTGAGATTATAAATTCTACATTAGTTTAATCATTAACAGTATACATTAGCATGATCTCAGGCAAAGTTTATATTTGACATTTTTAAAGGTTTTTTTGTAGGTTTTTTTGTTTGTTTTGTTTTGAATTATTATTCTGATGTTTGCAGATCTTTGCAAAGCTTGCAGTATTAAGAAAAGGATTGCCTGCCTCAGTAAAAACCACTAGGTGATAAAATACAAGAGGTTAAGGCCAGAAATACCTTCTGGGTAATATTTGGTAAAAGAGTTTTAAATTTTAGAATGAACTTTTTCATAGTTTCAATACCTATGAATGCAAAATGAGAAAACATACGAAACAGAGACTGAAATGAGGCCTGACAAATAAAGAGAGCCCCTTGCTGTCCTACCTAATGTCTTGGACAACCTATCCATTAAGAAAGGCTAACTCTATTCATATAGATTTATATTTTTGGATGACTATATGAGATCAGTGGTCTAGAGATGAGTATGTTGTCCAGAGCCTCTTTTTTATTTTTCAGTGTGTTGTGATGTTTCAAAGGTAAATCATCAGGTCACCACTCTGGAGCCACTGGGCAGTCAGTCCCCAGACATGTTTATTCTTGCAGGCCGAGGCTGAAAGAGTGAGCCCAGGAGTAAGTGATGTTGACACACACAGCTACACTGTGAGACTAAATATGTTGTGAGATGTTGTCTCAACTTTGATGTCAAAGGAGTAAGATGCGGTACAAAGTAAGCAGATATAAGGCAAATCTCATTGAAGAATCAAGAAATGATAAAAGAATGCTCAAGAATGTTCAAAACTAAAATATATTGACTTGACTGTCTTCTTTTCCTTGATTTGCCCTCTTTTTTTTCTATGCAGTTTTCAGATGTGTACCTTTCTGAAATGCCTCCAGCCTTTCAGTTCTCATTTTCTATAGGACAACTAGGACATAACCTTCCAGCTAGCTTTCTGTCATTTTATTGTACTGACACTTCTCCTTTTCTGTTTGCTCAGTGCCCTTTTCACGATATGAGTATGCTTCTAATGTCACACTAAATCATGACTGTTTGCCCTTCTGGGCAGCAGCTGTATCTTAATTTGTTAGTGGGTGACCACTTGTTTAGGTGTAACTGGTACAAAACTCACTTTATAGGCAGAATGGGTGATGCTTGAGTAAAATTGTATTAACACTAGATCACAGAGCCACTGAAGTCTCCAAGGAAAGGTTTGAATATCAAACAATTCACCCAGGGTCTGCTTCCTATTTTAACTAGCTTGCAGTGCAAGTTACTTTAAGTGTCAGGTTCTGTGATAGCCATTTTTTTTTATTTCTAAGCAAATATATTCTTGGAGGGAGTTTCCTTCTGCAGATGGATGTCTTTGTGTTACCATTTCCTGTTTATTTTCCCACATTTCATTTTCTTGTAAATCTGCAGTTTACAGTTTATGCTATGAGATCAGAACTGGTTATAATACTTAAATTGAATAGTGAGAATAGCCAAAACTCAAAATGCACTGACATTAGATCACCTTAGCCAATCCTTGATACAAAATGAAAGCCCATTTCAAAGAAGTTCCCTTTTTATAAAGTAATTTATTTTTTAAATCAGCTTCGCTGACTTATTTACTGAGATACCTGCAAGAATGAGGCCTTTATTTTTAAAACCCACCCTCTCTTTGCTATTTTTAAAAAACTGATAAATTAGTTTTTGAGAAGACAATAATGATTATATGGATATGAAATATGTTACATTCATATTATGTTAACATATAATTATTTTCTTTTTAATGGATATCAGGGTTTTTTTGAAGTCCTTTAGATGTGCACAGGTATGTGACTTTGAAATTAAAAGTCAGAGCCCTCAGAGTCTTTCTTGGATGGTGGTAGAATTTTATCAGATTTTGCTGTTGTGCCTATTGAACAAGCCACCATTATTTTTCTAACTGTTGATAGAAAAAAGGTGAGTAAGGTGTGAATAGTTTGAAGATAGCAGACTTAATGAAGCTGAGTAGCTGCCTGAGCCAAAAACAAATATTGCCAGGAAGTGAATGATTCTTTGGAAATTGTTTTGAAATGTTCAATCAAAATTCATGTCATAGTTGTATTTATCATGTATATAAGCTACTAATAGAAAAAGTTACAGAAAGTAATTAAATATTGCAATATGATTTGTAGTTTAAGGGGGGGGGGGGGGAATCACAATTTCACAGCAAAATAATTAAAGCAGATTCTAATAGCCATGTTAGATTATCAAAATTGCCTGTTATGAGCAACTTATAAGTCTAGCAGACACATATTTTTGCACAGTTTCTGCACAGATTTTTAATGCAGTAGCTAAACTCTTTCAGTTCAGGAAATTATTTTGGAACTCATAATTTTCAGGTCATTGCATGCTGTTCTAAGTTATAACCCCTTATGCCATTCCCTCCTTCCATAGTAGCTTTAGAGATAAAAAAAGTTGCACTTGGGGCAACTTTTGCTATAATGTGCCCTACTCACATGTGTTTATTGAGGCATTACAAAGAACAGACATAGTAGTCACTGTACAGTGCAGCACAAATTGGTTATCATTTCTGAATCCATGTGGGTGCAGGGACAAGAATTACAAGTGTCTTCACTACTGTACCATTCTTACTGCGGTTTCTCAGCTTGTTATACTGTTCTTGTTTCTTTAATAAAGATAATTTTAAAGTAGCAATTCATATAGCAAGTTCTTAACTGGCAGGGTTCCTGAGCCCTGGGGTTTCTGGCAGGAAAGCTGGTGACATTGCTTGTGGCACCAAACAATCCAGATCATATTCAAAATAATGTGCAGAAGAATACTGAGAGGGTGCTTGGAAACTCATTTCTATTTACTCTTCCTCTTGTCTTTTCAGCCATCAGGCCTTCTGTCATTTGATGTATGGAGAGATAGGACTAGTTTTCCTGTTCCAAATTAGACCATCCAATTATTTTACTTTATGAGGTCCCCAGCCTATGGATAACTGCATACTAGAAAAATAGTTTGGCCAATACTCTGTGAATTTGAAAAAGGCAGCATTTGAATGAAAAGGGAATCGATGATTAATCTAGGCAAGCGGTACAGAGATTATTTTTGAAGTAATATTACATTTGGGCGTAAAAAAAAATCAGTATTTGCTTGTATCAAGTATATAACATCTTCCAAACTGTGGAGTTCTGCCACGGCTTCTCTCTTCTTTTTTTTGTACACTGTGCCAGGCAAGCAGAAGGAGCCCATAAACTTTTCAGCACACAGTATTGCTGTGAACAATGACTCCTTTTATAAAAGTCACCTTTTGTTTTAGGTAGATAGAAACAAAGCCAATTGCGAAGTAATTATAGCCTGAAAGGAAATCATGCTGGATTGTGATTCTAAGGTATTAAATGACTGCCATAAGGTTGGAAGTAGGTGTACTGGCAAAGGAGCCCCAGGAATTCCCTTGAGGTTTCCTGGGAACTCATGGGGAGGTTCATTGTTATCATGATGTATTCTCCTGATACATGAAATGCCAGCACCACCAGTGCTCTGTTTCCTTACAGGCAGAAGATGAGTCCAGAGTAGTCTGGGGAGCCAGAGTAGGCAGATAAGGCAGCAGAGTTTTCTGGTTTGGCTGGATGAAGAAGTCAGGTCCATTTGCTTTCTGTGTGCTCTGGGAAGTCCAGCAATTATGGAGTGACTCAGAGTTTCTGAATCAGCTGCTTGAGTTTCTGCTCATACCCTTAAATGTATAGGTTTATAGGTTTTGGCACAGGTTTTTATTTCCTCAGGAAACAGGAGCACATCTGCAGCAGGTCTGCTGGTTTGTGCATCATATTTACATACGTGGAGGTTCACATTTAGACAAGAGGACACAGTCTTTAGCTGTGCCAAGGAAGGTTTAGATTGGACATAAGAAGAAGTTTTTCACAGAAAGGGTGACTGGGCATTGGAATGGACTGCCCAGGGAGGTGGTGGAGGTGTTTAGAAGACTGGATGTGGCATGGAGTGCCATGTTCTGGTTGATGAGATGTTGTTTGGGCATAGTTTGGACTTGGATGATCTCAAAGGTCTTTTCCAACCTAGTTGATTCCTGATTTCTGTTATCCTGAAATGACTGCCATGAATTCATAGGACTGGCGTACAATAAACAGTAGGTAACGATCAAGGGTGAGGGGGAAAAAAGGAGCAAACTTGAATAAATAGGAATGAGATAAATGAGTTAAATTGGCAAAGCAGCAAGAAATAATGTGCCTTGGGAAAAATATTAAAATTATCTATGGAGAGTGATATTGTTGAAGAGCTTCTGTAATTATGTAAAGCAGTAAGCAAATCCGGGGAGCTGTTACCTGTTTTATCAAACTAGCTAATTTGCTCTGTCATTTCTAACAATATATTCATTCTGTGTGGTCCATACAGGCATGCAATAATGCATGTTTCCTTCATATGGTAAAGATTTTTTCCTTTGCATTTGGACCAAACATTATAATCCATCTCCTTTGCTGTCAAAAGACTACTGATCATTTAGAAATAATTAAAAGCTTGTACAAGAAACATTCATTCTTCATGTTCTGAAAAGATTAAATTCCTATTAGAAGTTTTTATTCATTAGAAGTTCTTAATTTTTGATTAGAACTGCCTGTCCCAGCAAGGGTTTGTGAAATCATTTCAGTATGATCAACACTCAACTTTCAGCCAAATGTCAGACTGAGAAATATTTGAATGCTATAACTGTTTTTCAGAAATCAGTATTCTGAGCATTGATTTCTCTCAGGCTTTTTGATCCTTGACCTTTACTACTTATTTATTTATATATTGATTTGCTGTCAGTTAAGTTTGTTAGAAAGTTTACAGTAAATTAAAATCACAATGTATGACTGTCTTTTGTCTTAGAAGGATGGAATATACACTGAGATTAGCACTATATAGAAAATACAGTGTATAATTGTAAATACACTCTTATATGTACAAATCAGGAAGGAATCCTTAATGAAAGAATTCCTCAAAACAACTCAGACTTTTTATCTTTAAAGAGCTGAAAATCAGAATTATGTTCTAAACTCCATTTTAAAAGATGTGTTATTAGTGTTCCAGTATCAAAATCTCTACAAAAATAGTGTCAAAACTGAGGTGACCTGTGCATGTTGATATATAGCCTTGTTGCTTGACAACCTCACTGCAAAGAGCAGCTTGAGGAAAGGTGACAAGAATAATTACATTGAACTGTTAAAGCCCTTCACACCTCTAATGCTCTCATTCACTTTTTCCTCCCTTAGCCCCATCATCCACCAATGCCCTCTCCACATTGCTTCTTGTTCTGCTTTGGTTTTTCAATTTGTTTTGAAAGACAACAAAAATTTCCTGTCAAGGTAATCTTTCAAGAGCTGGAAAGGAGCAGCCAGCTCTGACTGGTGGTGCTCTTGCAATCTGCCATGCAGTATGCCAGAGTCATACTGTAGCACACCCACTTCCAAACTCCAGGATTGTTCTGTTTCCCCACACAGTGCTCCAGCTAAGCAGAGAAAGAAACTCTCTCTTCTTTCATATGCTCCTCCTCCTTTGTCCTGTTAAGAAGAGCAATTCAGAAAATAAACATTACTTTTTATAGGAGCTTTGCAAAATTTGCATGTGAACCACATAATCTAAGCATTGAAGCAAAACTAGCACTGTGTGGATACAATTTGTATGGAAGCAAAATCTGGCTACTGTTTAGGTATTTCACAAGCAGCTGAGCTGTGTCCAAACTCAGAATTTATTCTGAGTGCGCTGACCATGAAAACCTGGCAACATAGTTAAAACTCAGATCAATGCATCAGACAGTAGATAACAGTAATCTGCTTCTAGGGTCACCAGACAAATCCCACAATATCACAGATCTGGCTTTCATCTGCTATCATAAGACAGTGCAGTGCTTCCAGGGTGCTCATGAACTTCCCAATCCCTTAGGCTGGAAGCTCTGGGGAAAAGGATGGAAGGAAAAGAAGCAGGGCAGCAGCAGTGGAGGAGTGGTGACCTCAGATCCTTCAGTTGATCTCCTCCTGAGTCATTCCAAAGAAAATATTTACATGTCTAACCTGCAAGTGTGAATTCTTAGCCATCATACGGGAATCTGATAAATAAGGGTTAGGAGGCAGGAATCTCTGCGTCATAGTGAAATACTTCAGACTCATACAAAAGGGTGATTTTGGATGTGTTTGAAGCACAGAACCCATATTTCCACTAGAAAATGAAAGTCTCTTCCTTCCAAGGAGCAGTGTTTATACTGAACACTCCAGTGCCATTTCCAGAAGAGACAAGAGTTGTGTATGTCATGCCAGGAAACCCCTTTGGTAATTTAATGGCCATTAATATATATCAGTACAACTTTTAAGTATGTTGTAATGACTCTTAGTGATTAGAAGCTCTACTGCCTAGGGTTTGGAAAATGAAATTAGCATTCTCTGTGTGGCAGACTCCTTGTGTGTAGCTTTTGCATTTAATAAAAGGAAATTATATAAAAGTCTGGGCTGTCATTCTCAATTTTGTACAATACTCTTATGAAAATAAAGAAAAAACCACCAATTTTTCCATTGTGTTTCCAAGGAGAACTCATAACTAAAAGAAAAAAATACTTATTCCTGAAATAAGCCAGTGCAAATAACCATAGGACATTTCTTTATTTGAATAGTATTTCATCAAGTTTCTTTACAGGCCCAAATTACGTTTCTATATCCAATTTTGTTTGCTCTGCCAATCTGTAGAAATAACTATCACAGTTTGCTATGAATGCTACACTATGCTAGGGTCTGTATATCCATAAAAAATATCCAACATACACTGCCTAATTCTCTTTGCAGACAGAAAAAGGAAATGTTAATGCCAATCAGTTCTTCTTTATCACCAGAGCTGGGAGTGGATAGTTTTAGAAACAAAAGGAAGTTGCACAGACCAAGTCCTTATTCCTGCTTGCTGTCTATAGTCAGCAGTCATGTGCTTGTTTTATGTTACTCCATGGTGATTGGATGATTTAGTGAAATTAGAAAATAAAACCTGTATTGTTTCAAAATATATGTTTTGGGAAATGTTTGCATAAGTGTATGGCAAAAAATACATTTATCTCCAAGCGGAGCTTTAAAATTTGTCTTCCCAGGACAAGTGATAAAAATGTGTGAGAGAAGGAGAAAGGAAGAAAAGAGTGCATGCAGAAACCAGTAGGTTTTATATTAATGTCCTTCCTTCCAAAGCAGTTAAATGAAAACTACACAATCAAATACATAGGAATTAGGAGTATGAATCCTAGTCTGGAAAGCAAATTTTCACATAATGTCTGGCAGGTGATGGTTAGAGGGGTGGAGCTGTAGGCAGAAGTTATACCTTAATAAATTACTGATGAATAATTCTGATAATGAAACAAAACTAATTATTGGTTTGTGATGGCAACTGTAAAACAGAGTTTTTGCTTGATGATTCAAATAAGGCTTGACATTGATGAAAATTCATTTAGACTGGAGGGAGCAATGTTTTGAAAATTGAAATTGAATCAGAGCTAGTTTAAATTGCAGTATTTGTAAGGGTAAGACAAATAGGTGTCTTACCAACATAAACGTCAAACCAGGTGATGCTAAAATGGATTACAGTCTTTTAGCCCCATCTTCCAAAGTCACATGTTAGATGATATTTCAACAGCTGTATGTATACTCATATGTCCTTAGTTGAGATTGTTCATGCTCATCTTGGGATTCCAAGGGCTGATTGTAAGGAGAATGATTATTCTTCAGCTCCCAGCACCCATCTTCCAACTTACCTCTAAGCAGGGTTGAAAATTAATGGCAGCTCCTTTTTCTTTTAAAAATTACATATTTGCAGAGTCCTGTGGAAATAAAATACACTGAATAAATTTAATTTCCTCTAGTCTTTTCTGCTTTTTATTGGAGAAATCAAGGAAAGGAAAGATTAATGAGACTAGATTTTACTTTAGGTCACATCAACTAAAGCTTGGGGTGACTCCTGACTTCCTAGTTAAAGTTAAGTGATATTTTAGATGAGCTGGTGTATTATAGGATCAATTTATGTTTGAAAAGTAGAATTTGACCTTTAAAAATACTAAAAATCTTCTGGATTATTTAGGACCTATTGGTATATAACCAGGTGAAAATTAATAACAGGAGAGCCGTTAGAATAAAATGTGGGCTTTCTCTTTCTAATTTGGAGCAAGACTTAAATGTAATTTCAGTTAATAATTATAAACACAGGAATGGAAGCCAGAACATAAGCATTTTAGAAGTTTAATAGAAAACTGATTGGGCTTTCTTAATGTTCTGTTGCTTCTCTAGAGGCGTGGGAGTCTCCAAGGAGAACGGGGAGGGAAGATGTAGGCACCAAGAGGTGAAATACTTATTTCTCTGGAGGTTAAACTGATTAATCAGTTTTAATCACAGCTCAGAAGCCTTGTCACTCCCCATCTGAAAACTGAACTCAGAAATGTGTAACTATGCCTTCTCTTCATTTGAGACAAAATCAGAGATGACAGGTTTTACCACCTTCTATGTTAGAGAAGATTCAGGAAGCTTTTTTCCTTTGGCTGGAAGCATTAAGTCAGTTGTACACTGAAGGCACAACTGTGCTTGGAGATATTGCAGACACAGTCATGGGGGGGCATCACTGCAGGGACCTTCTGTAGAGACAGGGAGTGAAGGAATGGTCTCTCACTACAGCCCAGTTTGCTGGGAGAAAGTCTAATATAACACCATCAGTCATAATTGCTGCTACTGTTTCTAAGATTTCATTGCACAATTTTGCCTACATTTTTATGTAAATAAATAAAATTGTGCAGAAAACACTCAAGAAATTCCAAGCAAGCCTGGCTAGATATGCCAGCCTTCTCACTTAAGAGGAAACTAACTACATTTTCAAGAAACAAAATTCAGAACTTCTGGATGCATTCATGTTGTAACTTAAATGAATTTAAATTATAATTCTTAATAATTACAGCTTTAATTGTAATTAAAAATTATAATTACTTTTAGCTATCACTTTTTAAAAATTTTATTTATGTATTTCCAATTACCTTTCATTAGTGCATGATGAAATATTTGAAAGCTGAGCAGGCTTGGTGATTTTTTATTTTTTTAAACATTTATTTCATCTTTGACTAGGTGATAATTATATGTGGTTTGAATATCTTTGGAAAATATCTTAAATGAAAAATAGTACATTTATCATCCCGTGTATGTAACTGCCCTAATACCAATGTTCAACTTTTATCTAAATGCTTTATATTAAAAACTTAATGTGCTTCACAGACATACGTAAGCGGCTTAAATAGTCTACAAGATGAAGACAGTTTGTAGAGGTAAAATCTATTCTTGTAAAAACCAATACTGTTTTGGTATTCTTTTGGTATTCTTGTAGAGAAACTGCATTTTTGTTAACACACATTTGGATAGTGGATTAAATGAAGTATTCATTTAAGATGAAATAAAGCTCTGTTGAAAAGACTAATACAGCTTTAGGAAATAATTTAAGTCAAATTTATTGGAACCTTATTGGGACGTGGCTGCTGCATAAACTTTATGCTACCTTTTTGCATGAGCACATTTTCCACTTTGAAGGCATAGCATAAAGAGCTTGAGTTTTGAATTGAAGGGGGTTTAAAATTAAAATTATATGTCTCTATTTCTGGTTTTAGTTTGTGTTTTAAAGTCAAGACATCCCTGAGGTGTGGAAAATCTTTGTGTATCTGAAACCTCTACTGTGTATTTTTTTGCAAGGACAATCTTAGATGCATCAAGCACAGCATTTTTAATACCTGAGCTGTTGTTAAAATTTCGTATACAGTTATTATTTTGCAATTAGATTTATTCTATTGGGACCTTCATTGAGACTTAAGGAATATAATTTGGCTGCTATCCATTTCCACTTTTTGCAAAAAAATGTGTTCTGGGTCTGCTGGAGGTCTATTGTTCCTTATTGCTTCAGGCTCTACAGCCTCCTAAGGAGGCATTATGATGAAGGAGCACCTTAGGCATTGGGTTTCCTGAAACTGAGACACTGACTTCCCCAACTCTGCTCTCCACAGGTCATGGATTAATCTCCTGCTTGCTGCCTGGGGTATTTTAGATGTATCTACAAGTCTCCTTGGCTGTCCTTTCCTCCTTGACTTCTCCTCAATATGCAGATCTAGATTTAAACGTGGATTGATGCAGAAGTGTCTTCCCTCCTTATCTTCTCAAAGGCTCTCCACTTCATAATAGCCCTGTGCAGGGGGATGCCCACACTGCCTGTGGGAGCAGTCCCTGGTAAGTCCCCAGTATGATGCTTATGTTACCTCCTTGTAAAAGTAGGGGAAAGTTTAAGCTAGCCGATACCTTGTGGTCAAGTCTCAGCCTTGTTTAACATTAACACAGGCTAAAATCTATAGCAGCCCTGGGTCGCTGCTGAGGTGAAATTAGCTTGAAGGGACAAAGGTAGAGAAATCTTGCACAACAAATCAAAACTGAACTTTTTCTGGCTCTTATCCCCAGCAGCATTCTCCTCAAAGATTCATTTGGCTTACACGAATGAAAAGTCTTTAGCCCAGTTTTGAATAGATCTTAGTACAATGTTCAATATACTTGAATATATTTATTAAGCAAATAAATCCTGTTTAATCAGGGCTAGAACAACTTTTCACTTGGCTTGCTTTCACTCACAAACCTCTCTCTCAATCTTTCTTTTATTCTTCTCTTCCTGAAAAACCCATCAGAGATGGATAAAACATATGTCTATTGATATTTCAGATTTTTCATTTAATTCTGTCATGGAATCCAATAATTCCGCACCTCCTGTGCTTTTGACAACTTTTATATGTAAGATGCCAGTGACACCCAAAAGAGGCACCTGTGTCATGCTATTTGTGTTCTGATATTATATATTTATATATGCCCAAGTCAGTATGACTCAGGGAAGGATCTGTGCGTGTGAGACTGGCTGGATACTTTGTAAATGGCCAGAATTTCTGCAGCTGATTAAAGAGATATCTCTTTTCTTTAATTTTTGTTGCTTTTTGGTAGAGACAATATAGAGCTGGGTCTGGATGCATGGCTGATTGCTGCTTTACCAACCCCATTCACAGATGGAAAATTGACATTTTCTCTGTGCAGTGCAGTAAAATATGTGCAGATGCCACATCCATTTGAAAGGTAATTGAGTATCTTTTGGCTACATGGATTTGTCTTATTCTGAGGTGTTGTGGGCTTCTAAAAGACAGTATCCAGCCTTGGCTCACAGTTGCAGACTAGGCATAGGGAGAGCAGTCAGCCCTGAGGAAAAAGCAGATAGCTTTCTTCAAGTGCTCTCAGCTGATGTTCAGACCTGACCTTTCCACACTCTACATGGTTTGTTGAGTGGAGAGGACTGCAGGAAAAAATGTGAGGCAATTGTTCATGAATGTCCAAAGGTGTAAAAATCATGCAGTGTGTTCACATGAGATGGTGAGATGCAGTGAAACAGACCCTCCAGCTCAGGTTGTGAGCTGTTTCCTAATGTATTTCATATCCTGAAGGGTTCTTGCCTTTCTGAAACCTTTTTGAGAGGAGTCACACACTTAAAATCTTCTAAGGATTGTTTCAGCAATAAGTAACATTTTACAGTAAGTGTTTTACCCTTTGTAATCACTGAAACTGGTTGTTATGAGCAGCAGAGTCACAGAGAAGACAACCACTCCTGATGTGAGGGAGCACTGGTTTCCAGCTTTTTTTTTCAAAAAATCCAGTAAAGGTGTTGACCATACTTTAGGAAATGTTGAAGATCCAAATCATATGGATTGCATTTGAGCTCACACATAATCAGCCACAGTCCATAGCTAGAGGTCAGTCAGTGTTCACACCAAGTTATAACATCAAACGTCATCTCTTAGTAAATCTCTGGAAATAAATGTCATCTAGTCAGGCTACTCATCATCTGCTCCAGGTTAGGCTACTATATGACAGTGTCAACAGGTATCTTAAAAATAATAGACTACCACTTTTTTCACTTTTGCCATTTAAAAAAATAAGGACATAACTAATCTGCGCACAGTTTAACACCCTACAGTGTTGGTAGCAAAAGAACGACATTCTCTTTGTTTGTTTCACAAAAAACCAGAAAATATTATTGAAATAGTTGCTTTAACAGAGAAGATTGCTAACAACATCATTGGACATTTTGTGACTATTCTACTCTTCTCAGCCATTATTATTTGCAGCGGAGTCTTTCAGTTTTTATATTTCTTCTGCTTAGGAATAGCTTGTTCTTGTAATTGATCCCTGCAGGGATTTTGTATCTCAAACTTCCTTTTTAAAGGATATTTCCAATTAGGCCAGCAGTCTGATTATAGGCTGGCATAAAAGAAGCATGCCACTTTCAGTAGAATGAATCAATTTTTAGATTGTGAAGAAAATGTGTTAAGGATGTCTAAGAAAAAAGTTTTTAACACAACTAAGAAGAAAGCTTGTCACACATGAAAAAAAAGTCTTTCTGCAGTGAAGAAAATCTTTTTAAGAATATGGTCAGAAATCTAAATTCTTCAGTACGCAGATTCCAAAGAAAAGATAGGTTCATAATTTTTTTGTTAAATATAGTGAGAAGAAATGCAGTGCCAATATTGGGATAAAATGTTTTGTTAGTGATATCTGTTATTTTACTATGAAGAATCACAGTTAAAAATATAATTATATGCTGTGATGACACATTTCTAGTACTAGGGGCAAAAAGGCAAGTAGAAGTGAAGGGGTAGCAAAACCTTCCAGATGCTGAGCATTTAGCCTGTGGTCATGCTAATAAAGGAAAAGTCGTACTTGTAACATTTTTAAGGTTTAACATATTTTGCTTAAATTTATTTATTACTGCATTTTTGTACTTTCATCAAGTTTCACATATAAAGCACAGCAGAGACTTTACCTGGACACCCAGTACATTTCCTACTTAGTTTCCAAATATAGCTGTGCTAGCGTTTAGGAACAAGAGTGCTATCAGCAGTTAGAGATAATTCCTATAAATAACTGTTTTCTTTTTTCAGACCAGTATGAACTCAGTCAAACTTTGTATTACCTTCCTGCATTCAGCTATAGCTGTCTTCTAATGTAATTTACACCAGTGACCATAATTTATAAAGTTTTCATTAACGCAGTAGTTTTATTGATGCAAATGTATTTTACTAGTTGCCTTCAGCATTGTTTTGCTTAAATTTAAAGATAAGCTGCATGAAATAGTACTTATATGACTGGAGTTTCAGAATGCCTTTTAGTTACTTTTATTGATCATCCTCTACTTACTTCATTGAATTTCCAAAAATCATTTCAGTAACTCCTCTCAAAATATGAACCATCAAGACTTAGTAATTAAAATTAGTCTGTGGTCTAAACCTTTGTCTCGACAGACTAATTGAAGTATAACTCACAGTAAGAGCACCTGGTATTATTGGATTGTTCCACCAGCTTGTTTCCAGATGCTGAATCATATCTCTAATGTAGGTCCTATCCATGTAATCTGGATTTCTCAAATTCACAGGAGACAAGTGAATTGCATTTCCCAGGATGATTGGTGTTTGTGTGTGACTCTGATGCACGAGGGCTGTCTTTTGACTGGGCTGATGCAAAAGCAGAGCTCTCACGGTTTGGTAATCTCCTGCTGACTGGTCAGCTGACGTGTGGCCACAGCAGCAGGAGAGCGGTGACACACCACCCACAGTGCTGTGACACTTCCTTTCACACTCTTTCACTTCACCTAAGTAAGATGAAAAGTGTCTCTGCCTTTCTGAGCTGACATCTTCACCTCTCACTCGCTCCTAGTTATTAAGCTGTGGCAGAGACAGGTTTTCAATAACTCCTCGCTTCCACCAGTCAAATAAAATTATATATATTTTCTGATTGTATTCCTGAGGTTTTCACAGCAATTTCAGCTCAATTTTAGAGAAAGGAACAGACTCAGAAGTAAAAATTTGAGGAAGTGTGGGATTAAAAAAATCGCTAAACTCTGATCTTCATCAGTGGATCTAGTCCAAAATGATAGTCCCTAGATGTCCCTACTCCCAGTACAGAAGTGGTTTAGCTCTCATTATCATCGTTGTTCAGCTCTTATTTCAGTAGAGCTTCATGTCTCAGCCTGGCTATCCTGTAGCACAGGCTGCATCTGTATATTTCAAAGCAACAGGATTTTTATGCTGGATGTAGTCTAAGTGTTCATTCATGGGAACAATTACTCAAATTACTGTTATCAGTACTTTTTGCATGAATGCAAACACACCATAATTGATTAAAAAAGGCCCTGAAGGAATAAAAGTATTTTTCATCGGAAATGAAAACTGACAAGCTCCTACAAGCTCAAAAGGGCACAAAAATGTGATTCCTATCAAAAGTTGTTGTAAACTTTTTTTATTGTAAGTAAGAGACCTTCAGAAGAAAATTTTACAACCCCTGTTCATGTTTTTATTGAATTTCAGGTGTAAATGTTGTGAAGTAAGCCTTTTTCATTACAGTTGTCCCTGATATAAATAACATTTGATCTGGAAAGGTAAATATCTTCTCAGAGTCTGTAATAGCAGAGAACAAGTCTTTAATTTCTCTAGTACTGGATTCTTCCACTACAAAACATTTAGGTGACAAATATATCTTTCTCTCAGAATAAATTTTAAAACTATACCTTTTTCTACACTTGAAAAGACTTTAGACAGCTAAAACTCATTGGACCCTCTAGTCCACCACTTTGCTAATAAGAGTTTCTTTCTCACTTGCCAGTTTACTGTTTAGTTTGTTTGCTATTTTGTCATTTTAGGAACTTTCTCTAGAGCTTCATATGTATCCTAAAAGCTGATAGTTCATGGTGCCAGCTGTCATAGTGTAACGCCCAGATGAAATCAGGACACCAGGAAATAATTTTCCCTTTGCTCAGATAAAATTGAGTACCCTCCTTATAACGCTAAATAAAGTCCTCCCTTCCTTGGAGCTGCACTATTGGGGGATCTGCCCCTGCTCTCAGCCTCTTCATTCCTTTTGAGATACTTGTGCTTCATTGCTGTGAATAATTTATTTAAAGACATAGATACAATCTGCGAGAATAATAATGTTTCACTTACTCTGTTACAATTTCCAAAATTACTTGGTGCTCTTCTACACTTTAAATATTTCTCCTGTTCTTGTCACTTTGTTTAAACAATATGTTTCCTCACTCTCTTCACATAACTCAAGGACTTCTACTCCTCAAACTTTTCTATTTTTTTTCTTCTTTAATCTTTAGTTATTTTGTAAGTATCTTGTACAGATGAAGCTAGCTGGAACAAAACTCTCTATTACGCTGTGATAAGACCAGATGTGTCTTGCAACCTTTCAGTCTTCTCAATATAAAGTATCATAGAAATTCACATAAGGTTGTGGGTCATGAAGATGTCTAAGGTAAACTGAAATTAATTTTTAACTAAAAGGTAAATTCTTGTTTTGGCAAAAGAAGAAGTAATGTAATTTTTAAAATTTTGCTTATATATCAAAACTTCAGGAACTTGAAAGAACTTTCTCCCTTAACTGCAATATATGTTATTACTACTCCTGAAGTAGTGTGAGGCAAGCAGCTCCCATATAGGCTTAAAGTGTTAAGGATATCAGGTTCTGATGAATCAATTTGAAACTCTTAGACTGAAATGTATTCCTCTTGAGATGCTTTCAGTTCACCTCTAAGAAAATTACTAAAATAAGATTAATTCAAATTTAAGAAAAACACAGCAAAAGATTATGTCTCTCCAAAGTAATTTATTTTTGTAATTTCTCCAGATTTCAGGGTTGATATTATGAACTGCCACGTTAATTTAGATAGTTAATATTTTAACTTATTATCACTATGAAGTATAGAAAAACTGTAAAAAATAATTTCTCAGAAGGATGATTTTTTTAATTCTTTCTCATTTCCCACTAATTTTATTTTTATTTATATTCTGAATCTGTAGATTTGTAACTAATATTCTATTATGGAAGTCAAAATCACCAGCAAAGACAATTTTTTTCATATCGGCAATTGCACAGATATTTGCATTATTTTTTCTGATCAGGACCAGTGGGTTTTCCAAAAGATGCTACTGAGAAGCATTTTGGTAGTGCAGAGGGAATATCCATTGTTCCTGCACTGATATAGTAAAGAAGTTAATGCAGTATCCATTAGCAATAACTGACTATCCATTTTCTTTCCATTATTTTATCCCCCTGCCCACAATTTACTTGCTGCCTGGCATTTAGGATTGTGATTCATTAACAAATCAGAGAAAAGAACCTTAATATTTCCAGTCAAATACGTTTCTCTATGAAATTCAGTTCCAAGCATCTGTCAAAGTAGTTTTGCTAGAAATGTGTATGTTCTATATATTAAATATACAAAAAATACTTTTTTGATATGAGTTTTCTAACACAAGTATTAACATCTGGGGTTGTATTTTGGCTCGCTGGAAACTGAGAAGACAATCTTTTGCGGATGTTTTCCTTTCTTTTTTTTTCCCTGTTCAAGTACAGTTTCTAAGAAGTACAAATAGTTGCATTAAAACTTTCTGTAGAAGTATTTTCTTGGTAAGAATCAATATGAATGTTTCAGGTAGATTTTACTCTATAGGTGATGGCTTGATTTCATTTTCACCTGTACTCAGTATGCTCTGGAAGCTTCTTCCCTCTGAACACTGAGGTAACTTTAATAGCCAGAAAATAAAAACGGAACTTGTAAACACTGCATGACTTTATTGTCTGTGATTTAGATGCAAAGTGCTATAAGTCATTGCAGTCCACTGAAGGTAGGCCCGACTGAACTACCACAGCATGTCAGAAATTCCTTCAGAAAGAGACAATTCACATTGCACTATTTATGGTTCCTGGTTGTTTAACTGACACTGTTTGCTACAAGGGGAATTTGCAGGCTGCATAGATGCTGCTGTAATAAAAATATGAAGTATGTGTTGATTGATCTTTTTCCTAGAATTTTACAAAGTTTCAGTAACCATTTTTACTCCCAACCAACTATTGCACATACCTGTAGATTGCAGTCTGACAACTGCTGTTATCAGGAAAAAAGCAGCCAAATTTGCTACATATAGCTGGTTCCACTTTGTGCCAGGGAATCTTGTGTGCAGCCCTGCATGGCTGGAAAAGATCTGAAAGCTTCAGGGATTCTGCTGAAGTGCCCTTGGTGATCTCAGATGGAGATATAGAGGAAAAAATTAAATGAGAAACTGGCAGTAAACCAAAAGGAATGTTCAAGTGAAGGTGACTGACCACCCTCAGGACTTCTGTTGGAGCTTGGTTTATTTGTTCATTTCCAGTTCACATCCTTATCGTTTGGCACTCTATAAAAAGAACAGGAAGCTCCTAGCCTTTGTGTACAGGATCTCCATTACCACCCAGAAAATCCTTATCAGCTGAATTAGTATCCATGAAAGAAATCTACCCCAGCCTAACTCCTAGATTTATTCAAAATAGTATGTATTTGGGGATTATAAATTCTGTTTGGTGTGCTACAGCTGATGCAATAAAATTAGGCACCTTAGGCAACTGCAAACCTAAGTGTGAAGGATCAATTTGGGGATGCAAATTTCTTCTTCCTCAGAGTTGCAGAAATCTTACTCAAGGTTGTGTTATTATTAATCTTGTACAGCATTCAACACAGGAAGGACAGAAACTGCAAAAAGCTGCTGTCTCCCTGTTTGTGAAGAGATACAGCTCCAGCTGCTGCTCTCCCTGAGTGAGATGTCTGTGATACCAGTGCAGAGAGCGGTACCAATCTCCTGGAAAGTAACAAGCTGAGCAAAGCCTGCTGTTTCTCAGCAGCCAGTGTACCTGTTGTGCCAGAGAGACAGTAAGGAGTTTCAGTGCAGCCTACCTCCTCAGGAGGAGAGAGAGCTAACTGTGTGCTACAGGCAAGCACTCATGTTATAGAGAATTCATTCCTCTCATTTCTCACAGAAAATTAACGAATGCTGTAGTAGAAACTCACAGAAAGATATAGATAGATTAGATTGGATTAGATATCTATATAGATAGATGATATGGATAGATAGTTATATATATATAGATATGATATAGATGTAGATAGATAGATAGATAGATAGATAGATACATACATACATACATACATACATATAGTGTTGCTCACAGTACAGTTGTAGTTGGACGGCTACATGTAGTGGATCTTTGGATTATTTGATTTATCTTCCTAGATATTTCCTATTTCTCTTGTGTCTTACAAGAAATGGCTGTGAAAAAACCCCAAAAGTTAATAATACAGGAAAATTGGGGGAGCCATAAGAAAAGTTGACAACCATTCTGTTCTTGTTCACAAATATTCCATAACCCTGAGCAAACACTCTAATAGAAAGGTATTTGTGTGTTTGCACATGAATATGTATATTCTCACATGCATGTCTTCACTCCTAACTGATCTCCACAGCTTTAATAAACCCATCTTTGATAATAAACTGTTGTTAGAAGGAGTTAAAGATGTGGTCTGAGAGAAAAGACACAATCTTCCAGCAGTCTCTGTAAATACACATATACATTGTAGTGACACTGGTAGTAATAATTCCCATAATCAATATATCAAACTGTCCTCTCTTCGCTCCTGTTATGATGTGATTTACCTTTCCAAAGCCTATTCATTTAATTAAGCTAGACTGTGTTTGTATAAATGCAAAAATGCACAATATATTGATCCCTTGCAAGAATCAAAGTAGTGATCTGTTTGGCACATGGATACTGCAAACTGGAAAGGTGAAAGATAATCTTTGGCTAGATACCAGTGCAGGGCTGCTTTGCAATAGTGAGGTAACAGCAATATGTCACTCTGAGGAAAAGGATTCCTCCTGGATGTAAAGCAGAGATGTAACACCATGAGGTATAGAGTTGGCAAGGTTGCCAAGTATGGATGAGCTGGTAATTGAAGGACCTGGGCAATTGCCCTTGATAGGAAATGTGTTCTGTCAAAAAAAAAAAAAAAAAAAAAACACAAAAAAGCCCTGCTGCAATATTAGCAGCATTAACTTACTTTCAAAGGTTAGCCATCTAACGCTGTGCTTTATTGAGAAACATGATCCATGCCTTATGTTATTGTACTTGTTATAACTCTGCTGGATTCTATATTAAGATTTTCAGTCCAAATGAAACTATATTTTATGTCTGCTTGGACAGAGTAGTTTGAGATGTTTAGAGATAATAAAATATTCAAGACAAATTAGCAATTCTTTGAGAGCTGAGGAAATGAAAAATTAATTATAGAGACTCAGTGTTTTTGTAAATAATTAGCTATAGTCTTGACAATTAAATATTTTTTCCCCTACTTGAATAGAGCAACTGGGGCACAAAGCAGTTAAAAGCCAAGATCATAAAGTTTATATGAGTCTGCATTTTGGTGTTTGCCTTGAGCCATCTTTAATCTACTGGACTTTCCATACACACAAGTCAATAGCTTAGGGTGAAAAGCTTTGCTAGCACCACTGAAAATTATATCATGAGGGACTTAGTTACAAGGTCATATAGTCACTGTAAGAACTAGGAAAAAAAAATGTTGACTACTAAACTAAATGGTTGACCTGACACTCATAAGTGCTAGAACTGTCAGATCCTTCTCAAAAGGCTGTGTGGCAGAATCCCCTTGTTGGGTGATTTGGGAGTTTATCCCTAAAATTATTACCTAACTTCTTTTTTCTTAAAAGTTGATTAAGTGATCTTCCAAAACCCTGGGACTTTGTAAAACCCTCATCTCCATGTAGTTCTGAAGTTTGAAAGTTTTGGTTTTAATTATAATCTAAATGAAAATGATATGACTGAGTATGAGGTGCAGTTATGGCACAATACTTGAATGCCATATACCACATGTTAATGATTTCTAAAAACATACCCATATAATTAGCGTAACCTTATATCTGATTCTGCCACTGGACAGTATTCCCATATTGCTCTAATGGCTAACTCCTGTGCATCAAGACCGAGATTTCTGTCACATCTTTGGAACATTAATGGTTTAATTCCTTTGGTGACAGTTCTACTGATTCTTCAGGGAGATCAAAATTGAGTGCTATTGGATCGATTTTTCACTTTGGGCATGGATACCATTTGGGCATGGGACCAAGGGAAACACACTACCTTATAATTCAGTTTGTTCTCCTGAACTTCCTATGGGCCTTTTAGGTCAGTACTGCAGTACTGCTTGATGAAAACAATCTTCCATCAAGCAATATCAATGCTTGCTACAAGCCTTTAAAGAAAAGATATAGAAAAACTCTACTTTGAACAATTTCTAGTAAGATCATACTGCACCTCACCAGAGGAACACATTCATAAGCCTTACAAAGAGAGCTGGCCAGAAACCTTCAGGTAAGGAAATTTCCACTGCTAAAAGCATTTTCTCAGGAAATTGAAGACTTTCTCTGGAATCTAGCACTTCTATTTACACCTTTTGGATGGAAAAGGGTGTAAATGCATTATGTAGACTAATGATCGATTAACTACTGATATTTTTTAAATTTAAATATGTAAAACATTTAATGATATTACAAAAATAAGGTCTTTTGACACTGAAATACTACAATGTTTTACTATATTGTCGATATAAAAACCACCTTGGATTCCAAATAAAATCAAATAGAAAAAAGGCCCAAAGCATGTCTGAATTTGAACTATTGCCTTTTCATTCCAAGAAAAAACATAAAGAAAAAAGGAACTGTTCTGCGAAAAAAGGAATTTTTCTTGTGCCGTTTTATTCATGGTTTGTCCTAAGCTTCTCCAAACAATCTATCAAATTAGTATTTTTAAAGATGACTTTCTGCTCAAAGTCATGGGTTTTTTTACCATTTTTACACTGATAAGTCCATGTAGTTTTTGCAGTTTCATTAAGAATGCTGGGAAAAATTCTGCAATTGGAAAGTATCCTCCCTTTGCCTGAATACAGGCATTAATTATGGCCTCAGGCATACCTGGAAACTAAAACAAATTTAGTTTCACTGAGCTAAGAAAATTACAACTATCTTTAGATGTAGCCAGTATTTTTCCATAGTTCATGCAGCACTATTTTGAAGCTCTGGCATAAATCACAAAATTATATTTAAATTAGATTGTAGATTTCAAAAGCTTCTGTAGAAATAGGTAATACAGAGTCAGGGAGAAAAATATTTTCCATGCTGAGATCTGGAGCAGCTGGACTTCCTGTAAGTTCAAGGCATTTATTACATAGGAGACATCAATTGCATTAGAGATGTAGGACCAATTCTTTTCAGATAAACTTCTAAAATTATGAGGGGAGGTTTTTCATGGAATTTGAGAAAGCAGTTCTTGATTTGATATGGTTTGTTGAATTCTCTGTTTAGTACATCTGGTCAACCATGTGATCGCTCAGGAGATCAAGGGACCTCCACCAGGATTTGTGCAGTGGTTGTGTAAGAACCAGCTTTATTTAGAGATCCCCTTCCATTTGCTGTCTTAAGGAAAGTGCCATCACATTCTCAGGAGAGCATGTGGCATAGAGGAATGGCTCCTTAACATGTAAATATTGGCTGGACATTCAGAGAGGCTGATGCTGAAAGGGCAAAGTGATTAACACACCATATTTGTGAGGGCTGGTAAATCGTCAAATTTTGGTCCTCAGCAAGAAAAATTAACTTTTTCAATTCTTTGTTTAACAATTATGTTTCCCTTCTAGTATTCTTTTCTAGTCCTTAATGAACTACAGGAGATTAAGGGATTAAAAACGCCCAAATAATAGCAACAAAAACTAAATCTGTTGAATGAGATTAGGATCACTTATGCCCCAGGCTGGTTGGAAATATACTAGGTTATGAATGGGGCTCTTCAAGGGTTTTTTAACTATTTCAGTATGTGGGATAGAATGTTCATTTAGTCAGAGAAATAATCAATATGTTACACCATACTGTTTGGAGCTTTATATAATGAAATTCCAACATTTTCTGAAACACTGTCTGTCCAGTGGTGAATTGCAACAATACTAGTTGTCCTCATCATTCTCTGACAGAAAAAAAAAAAAAATCTAGTGGACATATGCTGACAGTTTTATTAGTGTAAAAGCAAAAAAAGTTTGCTGTGTATATCCCACATTTGCTCATATCTTGGCTTACCTAGAATGTCAAATATCACTGAAGCATATAGAAAGTATACAAATCATGGGTGTTTTTTCTACATAGTAAAAATTAGGAAAATACAGCAAACCATTTTGGTACCTTATATGTTTTATGCAACCTTAATGCAGTTTAGTAATTAATTTTTTAGAATCCATTCTATAAACTGAAGGTCTAAACTTGTAGGGACACAAAGTCTTCATTACAGACCAGCATATTTGGAAATTGCTGCTTCCTGTTTGAGAGCATTTTGAATGAAAACATAAATGCTGTCCGTCATTTACTATGATCCAGATTTAATATTGTTTTTTCAGAAAACAAATACTTGAAAAATAATCCTTCTTCACTCTTTTATACTTTCTGAACTTATTTGCCTCTGTGAGTTATTACAATAAATCATTAATAAGAACAGTAGGGCTTTATTCCAGTTTGCATGGAGGGAAGTGAACTGAATGAAAAATAAGAGATCAATAAAAATTTTTTGTAAAGTCATATAAGCAGAGATATAAAGAAACTCTGACATTTGCATATATTTAGAAGAAGTTCGGGTGAAGATCTTACGGCAAACAGAATAATAAAATAATGAAAAAAAACATCAGTACTGTTTGTTACTTAAAGGGCTACATCAAAGTTCTAATAAGACTATGACAGTGCATAGCAGCCTGGAAGTGAAGAATATGAGTTGTCTAAGAGAAGCCTCATAAGGACAGAAAAGTCACTCCAAGAAGCTTTTGAGCACATGTAACAGGCTGCACCGAGAACTAGTGGGAGTCTTCCATACAATTCCCTTGAAGGTTAAGTTTCAGGCTTTATTGGTTAGCAGGAGACACACACACAGAGGGAAACCTGCAAAGTCCAATTTAAAAAGTGCAGATGTATTAATCCAGTTGATGGCAATCTTCTGCAATGCTGAATAATCTGAATTTCCACTCTAGGTTTACTTACACTCCCTATGTCCACTCCTGAAGATGAGCAAAGGGAGCAGAGTGAGGATCCTGTTGAATGGCTGTCCTGATTAGGTATGATAGCCTTGCTCAAGACCTGGGAAAGTATCATGATTCCTCTTGGGTTTCTCAAATCAAATTTCATTGAGACATGCAAACTAGAGTTTGATATTTACCTGGCTTTAAGGAAAAGGTCAAATTAAATAGCTATTACCTGTTTGCTATTAGCTTAAAGGACTTTCCTTCCAAAGGCATTAATATGTCTTGCAGAATAATTCAGCTGGGGCTTGGACACAGCAATTGGGTAAAGGGATTTTATACCCATTTATAAAAATAAGGTATTAAAGTGATTTACAGACAGGCACACCAGTGACTCCTTTTGAGAATGGAGCTGTGTTTAACCTGTTGACTTCTCTTACCATGCCATAATTCACACACAAGGACTCTGCACTTAAGTATGTACAGGGGAAGATGTTTGAATGAATGGATCTTTTTATTGGAAAGTACTGATTTATGTACTGGTTTTTACAACATCAAGGAAACCAAAATGTTAGTCATTTGGAGAATTTTTTACATGTTAGAAAGGGAAAAAAAAGTATCTTCCTAAAGAAAGGAAAATCTCATTGCCATCCACTTTTAATCTACAGCACTTAGAGAATTAAGTTGTCTGAATTTGCTTGCATTTCACTTCTATCAATTCAAGTATGTATTACAGTAAATTTTTTTAATGGAAAAATTTGCCTTAATGTAACCTTCTAATAGAGAAATTATCCTTTTACAACTTCCTGATTTTGAAAAAAAAAATATTCCTATTTAATACTGATGTAATTATTTTGAAAAATAGTTACAGAACTAGGTTATATCGATGTGTATCAGACTGTGGAAAGAAAAAGTACTTGATGCAGCCAGCAAAATGAATAAAAAATATGTGTGTATATATATATACAGTAAAGTGAAAGCCCCATGAATCCCTTCATGAAAAGCTACTAAATGAGGCATCCCAAACTACTGCCCAGTGTGCCTGTATATCAGTTAGCCCCAAGTATTTTGTTAGCAATGTCATTTTTCTCTCCACTGGTGTGTTTAGGTTATAAACCCATACACATATAGGTATGTGTATACCTGGTGCTCCCTGCCTTTGACTAGACCAGAGTAAGGCACTGTAAGTGTAATCATCCGAGATGTGTTTACTCAGGATTCCAGATTTGATCTCTTGTTCTTCTAATTGGCTTGATTTCTGGACAGAAGTTATCAATGAATAACCTAGCAGTGAATAATATCTGTGAAAAAACCTAGCAAATACTGGCAGTCTCAACTGAACTCTGACCTGCTGTGTTGTGGGGGCTGTTAGTGGGAAGTTAGATTGTGATATTTCCTGCATAGGATCCCAACCCAGCAGTGCCCCTGGAAAAACTGCAGCCAGTGGAAAGTGCACTAAGTTAGCACTTGGGAGGCAAGCACTCAAGTCACAAAATTGAGACCCTGCTGCACTGGCTTCCCATACCTGGGGTTTCTTTGGCACACACAGAATAAGATCCCAGCCTTTCATCTCCTTGGGGTAATGACAGCTTGCAAATGTGTTAATAGCTCTAGAGATTTTGTGTGCTGTCACTGACCATGAGCTCCCTGTAAGCCACATCTCCATCATTCCTTAAAACTCTCCTGTACTCGAGATAGGGCTGGAACTGTAAATCTCTTCCATTTCCCTCTTCTGATACAAGTATTTCTCTTTCTTCTTTCATTATAGGTTAGGGCCGCCCATTTCCAGATGACCTTCTCATTGACCATGCCAGCAAATCTGCATATTCATGGCTTCAGTTCACCTTCTTCAAATGGACAGATTTTTGAGTCCTAAGAAGAAGGCTTGGTTTATACCTTCCTCCCTCCCTCCCTTGCCCTTGCCCTTGCCCCTTGCCCCTTCCCTTCCCTTCCCTTCCCTTCCCTTCCCTTCCCTTCCCTTCCCTTCCCTTCCCTTCCCTTCCCTTCCCTTCCCTTCCCTTCCCTTCCCTTCCCTTCCCTTCCCTTCCCTTCCCTTCCCTTCCCTTCCCTTCCCTTCCCTTCCCTTCCCTTCCCTTCCCTTCCCTTCCCTTCCCTTCCCTTCCCTTCCCTTCCCTTCCCTTCCTTACAAACCAAGAGCAATGAGAAGCTTTGAAAATGTGCCTAAATTACTCAAATACACAAACGGTTTAAATTGCAAACAGGGTGTGTGGAAATAAACTCAGTGTGAAACCTTGCAGCACTGGAATTAGGGACAATATTTCCAATTACACTGGCATTTATTATTTCCCAACTCACAGGTTTTTACAAGTAAAGCACACATTTTTATTTCAACTTCTCAGAAAAGCTTTTCCTCATCTTTGTGAAAGAAAGTACAAGTGTTGATAAGTAGAGAGACTCTAGTGAAACATTAATACATCTAGATACTATGATTTCAAAAATATTTCTAGTAGCAAAAAATAGGTGGTGTATTATGCTTTTCTGAATAAGGTCACAGGAATGCAACAGTAGAAACTCATGTCTGCTGACACTTTGTATCTCAGACATTGTTTCCTCTGGTTCACTAATGAATCTTTTTTTCTTCTTCTTCTTCTTCTTCTTTTTTTTTTTTTCCCTTGTCTGACAAATTTTGCCTCTACCTTGGCAGGAAAAGTAATTTCCTCCTGTGAGTAAATGAGTGATAGAGGACAAATGAAAGGGCAGAAATGTGCAAGTGCCATGAAAAGTCTCATTTTTGATTTTTAATATGCTGCAGATGTTGGAGTGTTTCTCTTGCAGTTGAAAGCACAGCCAGCATGGGAATATTGATAGGTTTACATGAATCCTAAAGAGTCACAGCTTATTTGTATTCACTAATAATATAGAGCTTGGAGGACGGATACATTTTCAGCTGGAAAAATTGTGGAGCAGCAGTGAGAATTAGTGAAAGGGATTGATGGGGACACAGAGATATTTGGAAATCAAGTTCAGATCAAAAGTCTACAGTGAGATTTCAGTGTTAGTCTCTATTTGAAAAGCTCAGGTAAACATTAATACATATCCCAGCCACTACAACTGAACACAATCCCTCATGGATGCATTTTGCCTTTTGAAAGTCTTACAGCATTCTGGCAGCAATTCATATTCTGAAGTGTCAGTAGTTAAGTTAATGCTACTTCCTTCAAAATCTTTGAATTCCTTTATTAATTTATAATTTATCAGTAACTTCATCAGAAATGCAGATAATCCTAATCTCTGACATTGGGCCACATTTGCTGGGGCAGGATTTTTGGATTTTTGAAAAAGCTGGAGACTCTAGATGTTAAATGCCTGTTCAAAGTCAGTAAGTACTTTTCAGTGATGGATAAGTATTCCAATGCTTTAATTTTCATTAATTATTTAGTTAGAAAATTTACATTTGGCATGCAGTATTAAGAATGTCAGGGAAATCCTGCACCATTTTGATGATAAATCCACAAACAGCAAAACAATCTAGAAAATCCTGCTGTGTGCTGTACTGATGATGTGCATAATTATAGCACTCAGGCACATTCCTACGCTGCTCTGTGTTGCCTGGCTAGTGCTACCAGTACTACGTTGCAAGTGTTTGACCTCTTGAAGACCAAGGTTTTCCAAATGTTAATACAACATTAACATGTTCACTTTCCTAATAACATTGCTATATCCCTTGCCTTTAGTTCTCACTAAAATATGAATATCACTTCTAAGAAAAAGATATAAAGAATTCATGTGGGATGTGGACTCCAGGTCTTTTATGGTAATTCAGCACAGAGCCACTTGAGCAGCCAGCTTGTTTCCTTCCACATCCCTCTGTCCCTGTATTTCAGGTTACACAGATCAATCCAGTGTATTTCTATGGGTTTGTTGAAATACCATAAACTCCTTTTCTTTCAGCAACCACTGCCTCCCTGGTAGCAAGGAGTTGTTGAGGGTCCCAGATACTGCCATTGACATGTCAGGTTAAGCCTGGAAATGCATTTTTTTCCCTCATCTGTCACTTTTAACATCTAACTACTTTATTGAGATTCAGTTTTCCCTGCCTTCTTCCTCTCATAAAAGGATACGGAATCAAGGATGTCCCATGCAATGACTACTTCAGGAGCAAGTATGGTGGATTTGCTTTGTCTGCTGCAGCTGGAGTGGCAGAAAGCAGGACTTGACTCAGAAGCCCACGTGTTTCTCTGCCATCACCTGGCTCTGGCTCACAGCTTCACTGGCTTTGCCATAATGCCTGGTCTCTTTGGAAACCAGACTCTCTTTTTAGCTCTGTTCTTCATGCTACTGTACTAAGCATCTGTGATCAGATCTCAAGTCTCAGCTGAAATGGTATAAAAGTGTTCTAAGTGGGTGAGGGATCTTGTGTATTTATTTAACAAAAATGTGGGTTTCCTGAAAGCCTGGGTGGCAGCGTAGCTTCTTCCTTTTCTTCACTAAGATCATCATGAGCACTTTTGTTGTCAGACATATGAGAAATAAGACATTGATTTGTTTATAATATATGCCAAAACAACTCCATGCATTTGTCTTGTTCTGATATAAAATTCTGATGTTAACAGAACCTTTGTTCTTCTCTTCCTACTCTTTGAATCTGTATTTCTACTATGACAAACTAACACTTAAATTCTTAGGAAAGTGGCATTTTTCCAGCCATTTTCAAGCAATTATTTCTCTTGAATAATTCATTGCTGAAGATGCTTTCTTCTGTAGAAGAGGGTTACAAGCCCCAGCTGTTCTTGACCTGTTCAGTCCATTATACCTGGACTCCTCTCCTGACTACGTGTGGTTGCAAGAACCTTTCTTTTAGCCATGAGAGCACCATGGGAAGAGGGAGAACTGATGACAGAGAATTGCTACTCCAACTAATGGAAATGCCTTTTCCCTTCAAGTGATTCTGTTGCTACCTTCAGTTACAAGAACCATTATTCCAAAAGGAAGGATTGCCTGCATACCCTCCCTGCTCTACCTACTGACTTCAGGTTCCCATAAGGAGTTACAACATGGCACTATCATACATCTTTGTATTGTATTTTATAATTTGTGTCCCTTTTATCCTTATCTAGATTGGTTTTGTTTGTGCAGTGAAATTTCATGCAGGAGCTTTTAGCACACAGGCATGTGCAGTTTATGCTAACCATTCCTCTCTTTCCCGGTACCCCTGCCCTGGATGCAAATCCTAGCCACACCTCGTTCTCTCCAAAGGACATGCCCTGGCCCACAGGACAGTTTTTGAAGAACATAGTGACACTACACTACAAACTTCTTGCTGAATACAGGGATCCAAGTCACAAGTCCTGCAAACTGGGAATACTGGGTTTGAAACACCCCTGAGAGCTGCTGCTCAGGTCATGCAGGAGAGAAAAAGACAAAACCTGCACTGGCCTTTCTACAGTAAAGCTTTAATCCTGCAAGAAATAGGGTGAGAAGGTACCAATACCAGCAAGTTGAAATTTGTCCTCTTCTCTGATGTCCACAAGGAGAAATCCAAAATCATTTTATCTTCTCTGGAGTCTGTCCATGTGTTGCTGCAGATACTTACCTAATTAAGGCTACTCAGTCCCACATGTATCCCTGTCGGACTGCCAAGAAACATTAAAATAACAACAAAGAAAACACCCTCCTGAGTGGCAACCAAATTCTTTTCTGATTTTAAAAAAATAATTGGTCAGATAGACCCACAGCAGCCTAGAAGTACAGCTCACTGACAAATCAAAGCATAAAAGTGGGGCAGCTGGAAGATACAGAAGAATGGAAGGAAATCATGCTGCATTATTACTTCTTTTTTGAGGCATTGGGACTTCGTGAAAAGATGTGCAGCATGTATCCCTACTCTTAGTTCAAGTATTAGAATACTTCTGACCTTTAAAAGTGGGAGATATTTTTCCCAGGTACAGATTCTCTTTCTTCTAGCTTTCTTCTTCCTTTCTGAAAATAAAATATTTGCCATTTGAGTAACCCTATCAAAGCCAGGAGAAATATTTTCCTTGTAATTTATGTAGGACTCCTGATTTTAAGTCTTCTGTTGATTGTCCTAGACTGTAATGGGTTTACAAAATGCAGGCTTTATAGGCTTGAAAGGGAAAATGCAAACAATTATGAGTCCACTCTACCTTCTTATTTTAGAAGCAAAATTCTGTTACTTAGATAGCAACCTTTACAGCTAATGCAATTATATCCCCATGTCTTTCCATTTACCATGTACAGAATGCCCAAATCCTCAGAAACAGAAACAAGGAGGGACTGCAGAGTACCACGGCTGTATTAGGTAGATAGTGAATAGAAAACTTGTAATGAAATGGATGGAAATATAGTTGCTGCATTTAAAAATGGTCCTTTTTGTTGATGGAATGATCTTAAAATTTTAGAATCACATAGACAAAATCCTACAAAGATATAGTTCAAGATCCTTTGTTTTACAAAGTTGCATATACTAAAGTTGAGGAATACCTGTGATTTACTAAATTCAGCTTTGCACTACCCTTTCAAGGATACTCTTTTAAAGATCTGCATACATCACTCCTTCTGTAGTGTCTGGAGATCCTGTGACAGAATTAGGAATACATTTGACTTCCATGTTTAACTTTCTTAACCCTGAGTCCTTCATCTTCCCTCCTCAGTCTTGTGCCTCCATTGCTACAAACCTGCTACAGCCATAAGACAAGAGGGTCTCTAAGAAATCAGTACTCTGTGGTGTAACTGCAGAGTGACAGTGAATTGCTGGAGCAGATCCATTTTGCACACAAAATAAAATCACTGCCTTGTGAATGTGTATTCTCTATACTAGCACAGATTTTTTAAAACTGAAATTCAAAACCTTCAAATTATAGGGATATATTTCAAGTGGGCAGAAAAGGAGATAGTCAAGCAATCCTACTTAAATCTTAGTAGGAAGAAGACCCTGTCATGAGGGCTACCAACAGGCATTTATGTAGAATAACTAAACATAAACTTTTCCTTAGTGCCACCTCCCTCTCTGTCAAGTCTTTTCATTGAAGATGTCTCAATTTAGTGACAGGTTCACCTGGGCACATCTTTGTTCTCTAACTCAAAAGAGCAAGCAAACAAAAAAAAAACCCTGCAAAAACCACCTAAAAAAGGAGCATAGCATTGGAGCATTATTTGATTACTTGTCTGTATCTCACTAAAGAACAATTGCTCGCAGGCATTAAAATCCACAGTGTCTGCCACCATCGATTTTCCAGGGACTTTACAAATTCCTGGCAGCAAGCATATAAGGGGTTGAAGTTTGGAATGGGCAATTTTGATTAATCTACAGAATTCCACTAGGACTTGCAGATGTTTCTATTCCAAGGGAAAAAAAGAAAAAAAAGAAAAAAAAATCAAAATAATTGAAGTTAAACTACAGCAGAGAACAGAGTTTTCTGCAATTTGGTTTCTGGTTTGATTCAGATCAGTACTTGGATGACATGCATTTACTTTATCTACTGTATCTTTAAAGGAATAGATATAATTTGGTTTGTAATTTCTGTGTATAACACAAAGGCTTTATGAGAGAGTGGTTTAGATTTTGTTGCAAAGTCCAGACTTTTGCTTCTGAATAACTATTGTGCCACCTAGTGAGTGTTAAACTACACTTTTAAATAGATAGAAAGGTTGACTTTAAACATACTGGTGAATAAAGAAACAAAGTATTTATTAAAATATTTTGAGTGACACGTCGAAACAAAAATTATTAGCCCTTTTTTCTTGATTATTTACCAAGGTGTTCCTGAGGTAAAAGAATATTCTGTTTCAACCATATTATAGCATTTTGTGTGCAATTGTATTGAAGAAATATAATACATAAAAAGGATGCACACAGAACTCTTTACCTCTCCAGCAATAAATCCATTCCAATAAATTACTAGCCCAATTCATAAGCTTGTTAGTGTGAAAAGATATCCCCAAATCTCAGATGATAGTAATTTCCATTCTGTAAAACAATTAAATAAATAAAAATGTTATTTTCTGACCAACTGTGACAACTTGGCACCAAGAAAAAAGCTTTAACACATTATTATGATTGCATTTTTTAAGGCATTCTTTAGACAAAATGATAAGCAGTGTTTTATATTAAAATCATAGCATTCTGGCACAAAATTTCTCATAAAATTTGCTTTTCCATACAAATAGCTTGTGTCCAAAAAACTGAGTAGATTTCCTTAGCCAGCCTTTTCTTAGTTATTTTTCTCCTCTATTTGAAACCTCTCAACAGGGTTGTGGGTTTTTTTCTTTTTAAGTAAACCATCTGTCCTATGTGGGAGTATTGGGTTTGCCATAGTAGATAGTTATATTTCGATCACCAAAGCCAATAACAATAAATTTCCCTTAATAGAACATTTCCTAGCATTTTTCAAGTCACTTCACTGCATCTTATGTCAAACATCTATCATCACACTAACCATCATCAATAAAAACCTAAGTAGATAGTCTGCTCTTTTAATACCTGCATGCAGTGCCATAGTTGCAGTAGAAAACCTAGTGGTCAGCAACAGTTCAATTTAGAAACTTATCCCAGGGAAGTTCAAATTCATGTTGTTTAACACATTTAAACGATGCATGTGAGAGATCTTGCATATAACAGGACCTGACACCAGGTAAACATCACATAGTGTCTGGAGACATGGATAGCTCTATGCCAGACCTGAGGGAAACACAAATATTTTTGTAATTTTTCTCAATGAACAATGGAATAGAGCTCATCTTCTTTCAGCACTTTTTGTCACAAAATATCTAAGATTCAGTTTGAAGTTGAGAAAAAATGAAATTAATTTCTGAAGATAAAAACCATATTGTTTTGAAAAGAAGAAAATCTGTGGTTTGAGGGGCTTTTTTGCAGCTTTGTTGTTGTTGTTGTTGTTGTTGCTGTTTCCCACCATGAAAACATTTCCAGAAAAAAATATTTTCAATCTTCTGGCTTCAAGGCTTGACTGACATTTTCTCATTTCATTTTCTTCTTGCAGACAAATGAAATTGAAAAGATTGTGTCAGGTGAGCTTCTTTAGAGCTCAGTTTCCAGGCTCTCTGAATTCGTTGATACTTGAAAAGTGTTTGTAGGGAGCTCCAGTTTTCTCTGGAGGTGTACTGTGTTTTGAGCAAACAGAAAAAGCAAGTTTATTTCTCTTTAAGGCATAATAAATTGATTACTTCATTTTAAATCAGTACCAATTAAGAGAGTAAAGAGGTCTGCCTATGAGGTTTCTTGTTCCCTGTACAGGTTCTTAATGGCTAATATTCACATTAAATATGGAATTTAAATGCATGCAAGTATTACTAAAAGTAGGGCAGGATGAGAAATATAATAACCTTTTCTTTGCTTTATCTGTAATTGGTAACAAGCTCTTCTCAATATGAGCATGCTCAAATGTGATTATTTTTATAGAGGAAGATGCCATTTCAGTAAAAGAGGAGAAATCACTTACAAGTCTTGATTTCTTTTTTCTCTTTAGAGACTATTTTCCCATGTTGATTCAAGGTATTCTAGCATTTAGCAACATCTGGGAGAATGATATAATTAATCCTAAGAGTTCCCTTCACTTTATTTTGCATAGTGAACATCTTAATTTGACTTTAAATATCTCATTGAGAGGATTATCTGCGGAGTCAATAGACAGTATGTCATAATGAGAGAGCTAAAATTCTGGATCACAACTCTGATCCAACATTATATTAATTAACAAAAATACTAATAAAACCTGGGTTTAATAGTGCCTGTGTAATAAAATACTGAAACAAAGTCTCTAAGATGGACAGGTGTTTTTCAAAGGAAAAAATATGCACTCACAAATAGAGGAGATAATTGAATGGCATGTATTCTTCTTTCAATTAAATCTAATACCATATTTTTATTCAGTGTAGTAAAAAACCCTTTTTCCAAACTTTCCTGTCCCCAGATACTTGCAAAGTCAGTTTGCAGTGGTTTGCTCAAAGTGAATAAAACTCTCAGTATTTGCAGTTCTTACTAACTTCAGGCTGCATGTCTGTTTCCTCCAACATCAATTGGACAGATGGGGTGTAATTCTAATAAAGCTCACTGGAACTGCCTGGAATTTAAATAATTTCCTCTCTTTATAGAATTGTACCTCATAGATTTAACTGAGCTGATAATCAGTATTTACATAATCTTAACCAATACTTGATTTGCTCTGGTTTTCAAGTGTTTGAAAACACTCGGCATGTCCAAGCTCAAGCTCATGAAGATTTAATTTTGTCCTGCATGAATTGTTTAGACAATAACCACTAAGTGCACTTGTCCAAGAAAGACAAGTACCCTTCCTTTGGCAAGTGTGCTACTGCTTCATGTGAGGAACATGTGCACTGCCCTGATGCCTGTCACAAGTGAGATTACCAGCTCATTTCTGAAACCACTAAGAATCATTTTAGAGGATTTCAAGATAGGATTATTTTAAAACTGAAAGTCATGGTGTGAATGAGTATTGGGCCATGGAGTAAATAAATAATAAATAGTACAGAAACATCTATTCAGTTAATCTGTGAAAATCACCATCCTTTAACTATGCAGACTAGGATGTGTATTTGTTATAGATGACCTATTTGTAAAAAAAAAAAAAAAAAAAAAATAAAACGCAACTGAATTATACAGGTTGTATAACAAATTCAAACTTGATGGAAGTCTTAAGTGAAAGAGATCAGAAATGTGTATCTGGATTTTTGCAGATGCAATGTCTGAGATTTTTCTTCTCGGGTTCTAATGGCAACACGGTATTTATTTTTGTTTTTGAGGCCATATAAATAAGCAGATGTTTCCACTGAAGTCACTGGCCATTACAACACATCCAAAGTTACATTTCTATTATAAAAACCCTCAGTGAAAGGCTCATACTACAAAAAGTAAGCTGTTTGGAAGAGCACATTCTGTAAAAGCAAACACAGCTTAAGCAATCTCGTCCCCAGAGGATGTAGCAGCTACAGCTGGGCAGTATGAACAAAAGTCTCTCAGTCCTAGTGAAGGATATGGTAGATGTTTGGCAAAAGCTAACTGGCAAATTAAGGCATAGAAGAGGCTCTTGGCATGGCCCAGCTTTAGAGTGTATTTCCTGGCTGTGTCAGGCACACAGACTCAGGTAGTCCCAGTCTGGCATCCTTGAGTACCCCAGCAGGAGCACTTGAGGTAGCATCCCCTTGCCCCTGCCCCCCAGGGATGCTTCCTTCCGTCCTCTGACTGCAGGGCTGCAAGGGAGATGGATCAGGTAGCTCAGTGCTATGCATTAGGTTTTCTATACACTCTTCAAAGTAATGAAAAGGATCCATATGATTAGAGAAATGAGTTCCTAACTTGCTCATGCTAGACCTCAGACTAGCAGCAGAAATAGAGTAAGCACGTAATGAGCAAATCTAATTCATTAATCGCAGAAGTTATTTTAAAGCACTGCCATTTATTTTAGGTGAATATAGAAAACAAAACATATTTATGGGTTAAAAATAGAAGAATTTGGGTTGAAGTGTAACTGAGATAAGTTTGACAGAACATTATCTACATCAAGTTGATATATAATAAGTGAAAGATACGGTCTTCCCTTATAAGAATACCTGGAATAATGTGGCAAAATTATGTGCATATATAGCTGCAGATTGTGTGTGTGTGTGTGTGTGCGTGTGTTTGTGTGTTTGTACACACATAAGTGTATATATACATATACAATCATCTGCAGCTCTATATACATATACTCATCACACTACACGTGACATACATCTCTATGTAGATATATTTATGTGTATATGTACTTATATAAAATACATGACAGTCATTTTTTTAAACAACTGTGAGTGTGCAAGACAGTGGCCAGGATTTTTTGCTGGTGTGCTTGATTTCTATGGTTCTGTAATCTCATTCTGCAAAGAAGCAAAACTATATTTAGTGTAATATATTTAATGTAAGTGTAATTTAGTCATGGTAAATCTGAGGTCATATTGACTGATAATTACACTATGCCTCTTGTTGCCTCATAAACATTCATAAGGAATCCTGTACTTTGTGCTGCACTAGCTTCAATTGATATGAGCTACTATAAATGTAAAGCTGTGAATGCTTTCATCTTCCATTATGAGCTTTTAAAATTCTCTATTGTATTTGGAAAAAATACACTGTATTTTGAAAAGAAAAAAAACAACCAGCAAAATAAACCTCTGTGTGTTTTGAAAAACTGTTATACATTATCTTGCTAATAAACTTAGGAAGACCTTGCAACTAGGATGTATATTTTTATTTTACCAAATAATAGTTTTGCAGCAAAATATATGTTCTAGTTTAGGTAACTGTATTACACATTGTGAAGTCTTCACTTCCATGTGTTAGAAAAATCTTTTATAAATCACTACACGGAGCCCTCTGCTGCTTAGGCTAATGTGTATATAACAGCAGTGCAGAAAAAAAAATAATGGAAAAATAAGGTAAGCAATTTTCTTGTCTGTGTAAACAGATGCAATTCGAAATTCTTCAGCCATAAAGGCTTGCTAATTTTGATCTCACAGACAGCCAAACCCACAGATTGTCATCTCACTTCCCAGAAAATGCTTCTTAGAGCACTTTAGAGACAGCAAGAAAAATAGACTTCTTGAATAGGGAAGCTTAAGGAAAAGAAAAATTTTGGCAAAATGGGTAGTATTCACAAAAACATTTAAATATTAAATAAGCAGAGAGAAATTCAATGCACTGAAAATTTGTGACAGAACTCTTACTACTATCTATTCTATTTAACTTCCTATTTACAGCAATGTGCAATAAATTAGACTAGTCAAAATTCCAGGCTTTTAAATTTGGGTTATAGCCATTTAATGAAATCCCTGACCATTTTTGTAGATACTTTCTCCTACCCTTCCAGTCGGTCTTAGTGGGATATCAAATATCTCACTCCCTCTGACTGGGCAGAGAGCAGAGGTGTGCTGGATGGATGTGTATGAAAGTCTGTATAGCCATTGCCTGGACTGGACCTACACTTTTCCTGAATAATCCTGGGAAGTGTACATTTCATCTGGTGTTCTCAGGCCTGTACCTTTCATAAGATCCTATTAAAAAGCAGAAACAAGAACAAAGAGTCAAACCCACAGGGAACACCATTACTATGATCTTAGGTAATTAATTATATATTCTTAGGCTAAAAGAAGTTTCCTTTGCTGCTCCCTGCCTAGAAATTGTGATGTAGTGTAATCATACCAATGATTTGTAAATTCTTATCATGGTATGTAAACCTATAATCATTTCACAGTTTGGTTTGTTTGCCTCACTCAGACAGTGCTGCACTGTTTGTTTTACCTAAGTATGTGTGGCTGCTTTCCCACTTGGTCACACATCATTCTGTCTGAGCTTGGCTTGCTGGGCAGGTGCTGGCAGCTGCACTGCGAATCCCACTGTCATCTTGTCAAACCCAGGACACTCTTTCCCTGTAGCACTTACACAGAAAGCAGGAACTACATGGCAGCTTTGGAAAATGATGGATAATGTACCTTGCCATGGCTTCCTAAAGGCAAGAAAATCCAGCTGTGCTGATCTGATTATGTTATAGTGGTAGTGGTGGTGGTGATATTTTCTTTTTTCTGTGCAGATGAACATATGGTTAATACATTTTCTATTGAATTAAATGGTTCAATTACAGGAGCTTGTAGAAGAGGCAGAATAACAAAAGACTGTACTAATCATCCCACTAGCACTTCCATTTTATCAAATAGTCCAGTCAATGCAAGCTTAGGGCTCCCTCTAATCCCTGTGGAGTTTTAAAAGCCTAATTTGAGATGCAGGATTGCACTGGACAGCAGGAGACAGATGGTGGGTTGTTCTCAGTTTCTCCTTTTCTTCACTTACTGGACTGCTAAGGACTGTTCAGGTTTTCATTGAAACAATAACTTAGAGAAGCTACTTTGAAGTCCAGACATGAAAGAACTGACTTGAGAAAGAAAGGTTTGGTTCCAACACTTCTTCAGTGTCTGAAAGACCGCAGCTGAATTATGATGATCCCAGGACTCCTCATCACGAGTCTTTTGAATCATGGCATTTCTGAAAGGATTTGTTGTTACATTTCCATTGGAACTCCCTTTCAAAGTCTTCAGTTAAATAGAATTCACAACTGATTTAGGGACTTGGTGACAGTGTGGCCTTAATATATTAATTTTACAAGATTATTTGTATCTGTTATGTGGTATTTGTTTTGGACTTTCAAGGCTAATGCTTAGATTAGTTCATGCTTGTGTTATACAATGAAAATGGGAATTACTACCTAACTGTTAACAACTTTTATTTCTTAGTAGTACCATTATTTTTTGCCATCACTTCTGTGTGATACTCTTTTTTATTCTATCCATTTTAGTGGAAGTTTGGTCTCCTTTATTGATATATTCTTCCTGATCTCTTCTTATGTGTTAGAAGATACCAGCTTGTCTTTTTTTATGAAAAAGCAGCATACTGATATCATTGCTGTCGTAGTGTACCTGTCAGAATTCTCAACCAGTACTTGACTGGATTGGCTGTTGCCCTGCAGAGGTTTTAGAAATTTATGGCTGCAGAACATATGCTTTCTGGCTTTCATCCTCTGCTCTCCATCCCCAGTATGAGTGAAGGAAGATCTGCAACCTATAAAATTAATAATTTCTGGCATATATTTAGCAATTATAATTATTTGAGATCCCTCACCTACTATTCTGGTTTTGACCTCATCCTGTCTGACAGCTCTGGAAAAAATGCCTGCTTCCTAAATGAAACATTGCAAGAAGGATGGTTTCCAACAGTCCTGTCTTACCATTTTATTTTTTAGAAGTTGAGCTTCTCTGAGTTTTCAATCATTCTATCAGGAAAAGACTTAAATTTTAACTGTGTGATTTACCAGAGCAATATTTATTCATTATTACTGAATTCTTATTCTGAGTTATACAATGATGAATGCATTAAAAGTGGGCTGAATTAGATTATAATATGGCATCTTCATTCTAACCTTGTATTCCTATTAATATAAAGAAACAATAATACCTCATTCACACTAGATATCAAAATAGGGGAGAGGTTTGTGTTAGTTATTGTGCATGAATGAAGGAAAGGAATTGCTGGTCTATTTACGGCATATGTCAAAGAAAATGCAACATTTAAAAACACACAGTCTTATGGCTTCATAGCAAAACCATTCTGAACAAAAGTTCAAAGGAAATATGAATTTAGAAATTAATTAGAAAAACAGAATCAAACCCTCCTCTTTTGGGTAAATATTTTTGTGTCAGATCAGTGTATTATGATACTCATTATCTCATGCCATTATATATTGACTCTGGAAGGACTCACATTTAGCAAACAAACAAACATTGACAACATATTTTGCTCAATGCTTACAGTCAATGATGGACTTTTTGATCAGAATTTTGTCTTATTGATGATAATTAATTTATTACTATGGATCCAGTCAGCTGACTAGAGAAGATAATGAAATAAGAGAAATGCAAGTTCTTATTCTGAGCATGTTTTCATTTTATGTTAGTACTTGGGGAAAAGGATTAAAGCTTAATTATTAATGCTTTCATGCTTTTTTCCCCTATTTTCCCAAAGTGTTTAATGATTGCTTTGACATACATCTGCCAGAGTTTTTTTCCTGACTCTGGAGACCATCATTTCAAAGGAACTTTTACCATGTCTTACCCCTAAAGAAATTTTGAAGTCATCAGAAGTGCAAAATCCCTAGTCCAAGTATAAAAATGTACATGAAAAAATTAATAGTGGCATGTGCAAAAAGTGCTAATGAGAATTTTTGCTACTTTTATCAGATAGCTGAAAGGTAGATGAAAATGGGAAGAGTTTTGCTGCCTCACAGGTTAGAGCAGCTTGAAACACTAAAATGATGCTGGTTTGTATGTCCACAGTTTAAGGAAAGAACTATAAGAACAATATTTTTTGTTTGCCACCAGC